>NW_007579115.1:161631-173566 GCF_000690725.1 Stegastes partitus | reverse complement strand
GGAACGCTCGGCGGCGGGGCATGGGGAACGCTCGGCGGCGTCGGTCCGCCCGAGACCAGGAACAGGAGGCCCGGCGGCGGGGCCTGGGGAACGCTCGGCGGCGTTGGTCCGCCCGAGACCAGGAACAGGAGGCCCGGCGGCGGGGCCTCTGGAACGCTCGGCGGCGTCGGCCCGCCCGAGAGCAGGAACAGGAGGCCCGGCGGCGGGGCCCGGGGAACGCTCGGCGGCGTCGTCTCGCCCAAGACCAGGAACAGGAGGCCCGGCGGCGGGGCCTCTTGAACGCTCGGCGGCGAGGCCTGGGGAACGCTCGGCGGCGGGACCTCTGGGAGGCCCGGCGGCGTCGGCCCGCCCGACACCAGGAACAGGAGGCCCGGCGGCGGGACCTCTAGGAGGCTCGGCGGCGTGGTCCCGCCCGAGACCAGAAACAGGAGGCCCGGCGGCGGGGCCTGGGGAACGCTCGGCGGCGTCGGCTCGCCCGAGACCAGGAACAGGAGGCCCGGCGGCGGGGCATGGGGAACGCTCGGCGGCGTCGGCTCGCCCAAGACCAGGAACAGGAGGCCCAGCGGCGGGGCCTCTGGAACGCTCGGCGGCGGGGCATGGGGAACGCTCGGCGGCGTCGGCCCGTCCGAGACCAGGAACAGGAGGCCCGGCGGCGGGGCCTCTGGAACGCTCGGCGGCGGCGCCTGGGGAACGCTCGGCGGCGGCGCCTGGGGAACGCTCGGCGGCGTCGGCCCGCCCGAGACCAGGGACCTCCGGAACGCTCGGCGGCGGGAGCGGGGAGCGCGCTGGGGAGCGGTGAAGTCTGATGTCGCCGGGATCTACGTCTCTTCTGTCGGGCAGCGGGCATAGAGCTTCGAGAGGGAGAGCTAGAGGAAAAGGGGATTCGGCTCACCAGATTGCTCTCCTTCATCGGTGAGCCCGGCCTTTTAACGACTCTCGACAACTCGCTGTATAGTGTCCTGCCTGTCCACAGTATAAGCACAGAAACCCCTGCATACGCCTCTGTCGCTCCTCAGGAGTCAAGCGGGTTCGGCCCAATTGCATGGGCTCCTCACCGGCAGTGGAGACAGGAGCCGTCCTGTCTGGGCTGCGGGTCGGTGTCTCAGGAGTCTTGGGGGAAAGAGCTGGGGAAAACGTGAGTCTCCGAGCCCTGACCGCTCTCTCTCTCTCTCTTCTCCGTTCGCACAACCGATTATCAATCTTGATAGCGAGAGAAATTAATTTCTCCAACGAGTCCGGCGCGTCTCGTGAAGCCAATTCATCTTTTATTTCTTCGGATAAATTACGGGGAAAAAAAGAGCCATAAGCGCCGGCTCATCCCACCCACTTTCTGCTGCTAGAATCCTGAATGAATTTGAGAAACTTGCTACGGACTGTGACCCTTGTTTTAGATCAAACAGACGGTTAAGGGCTTCACGTCCTTTAACCGAATGATCAAAAATACGACAAAGTTCATTCGTAAAAGCTTCATACGAACCCAGGAGAGCGGACTTATTCTGCCAGAGGGCAGTAGCCCACTGGGCCGCCTGACCGCGCAACAAGTTTATACAAAATGCGATTTTCGCTTTGTCTGAGGGGTAGCTAGTCGGCTGTAAATCAAACACTAGTTTACAATTTAACAAAAACCGGGCACATGAACCCGGTTCCCCGGCGTAAGGCTCGGGACTTTCGGTTCGCGAACCAGGACAGAGGAGGAAACTGTTTCGGCAGGAGTACTCACGGGCGGATCTGGCGACGATCTGGAGCTGGAAGCGACCATGTTGTCGAGGCGAGATGTAATTCCCTGAACGTTGTGGGAGAAGTTCTGCAGGGAGTCCATGAATCCTTGGAGGAGCTGGTCGTGCTTCCCTAGCAGAACTCCTTGGGCATTCAGAGCCTCTTTGACGGTGCTGGGGTTCGTTGGGTCCATGTTTCGGCCAGATGATTCTGTGACGGCCCGTGTACGGTGGCTGTGCGGGCGGACCCGAACGAAAAGGGGAGGCAGGAGAAACAGGTAAAAAAGAAAAGGTTTTATTAATAAGGGTGAGGGAGTGGAGGTCACCAGGAGCAGGAACCAGATGCAGGAGTGTCAGTCGAGGGGGGTGCAGGTGGAGGTTTGTCCGTGCTGGGATCCGAGGAGGGGAAGTGCCGTCGAGGGAGTGCTGGAGAGGGAGGCGTGGAGGAATCCGAGGACGGTGCGCGCAGGGACGGTGCTCGAGGTGCTTCTTCCCGGTGGAGGTTTTCCCAGTGCAGGTGCTCGTGGAAGGAGAACTCGTGAGGGTGCTCGTTGCGGTGGGCTCCGTGGTGAAGCTGGAGAGGGTTACGGCTGGTGTGGCTCGTGAAACGCTGGAGGCAAACAAAAACACACGAATTACTCGAGATTCGAAAATACTTAAACTTAGTTCTAATGCTTCTCGGAGGAGAGCAACTAAGCGGCTTGGCTGTACCACGACGATGAATCACAATCATCTGGCCCTGGAGATCTGTGACAAGCTTGTATTTCCGGTGCTCCGTTGATGAGCCGATGAGTTGCACCTGCCAGCGCGAGAAAGTCCTCTCCCCTTCGGCTCCGCCCAGCCTGTAGAGAAAACACACGCCCGCCAAGACACAAGCACGGGAGGCAGAGAAAAACCCACAAAACACAAAACAGATTCCATAACCCTCACACATATAACACCAATTCACAGCTTCAGTAATCTTAAGGCCCTTTAAATTGAAAGTTGAACGCCTTACAAGATTATAATACAGAAAGAAACCCGACAAGTCCAAAGATTCACTTTAAACAGCTCTATGGCAACAGTGGGAAAAAAAAAATCCTCTTTAACATGAAGAAACCTCCAGCAGAACCAGGCTCAGGCAGGGCGGCTATTTGCCTCCCGACTGCTTGGGGGTTAGAGTCCAGAGGGAAGAGAGCAGGACAGCAGAGAGAACAAACAAACAACGCACAAGAGAAAAATATACACTGGGGATGTCTGTTAGGCCAGTAACTGCAGATCAGAAATGTGCTAGAGATACCTACAGAGAGGACAAAACACAACAAGTTAGGGACATGCAATGGTAGCATGTAAACGTAGTGGAGAGAGAACAGTAGAGAGGAAAGGGCTCTCGTGGGAAATCTCCTGGACCTATAGCAGCATAACAAAGGGAGGATTGAGGGTCATCTGAGGAAGCTCTAAGTTTTAAACTTAAAAGTAGACAGGATGTCTGCCTCCTATACCTCAAACTGGACTTCTGCAAGAGAGGAGCCTGATAGTGGAAGGATCTACCTTCCATTCTGATTTTGGAAACTACTGGAATCACAAAGAATAATGTGCTCTGAGAGTAAAGTGCTGTGTTGGGATAATATGGTACCATAAGGTCTTTAAGATACAATGGCTCTTGGTGTTTTGTACATTAGGAGAAGGGTTTAAAATTGTATTCTGGACTTTAAAGGGAGCCAATGAAGAGAAACTAACATGGAAGAAGCATGATCCCTCTCGCTGGTTCCTGTCCAAACCCCCGCTGTAGTATTTTTGCCCTGGAGGTTTTGAAGAGATATTATGGGGCATCCTGATAATAAGGAATTACAATAGTCCAGCCTCGAAGTAACAAATACATGGACCAGTTTTCAGCATCACTCTGAAACAGGATGTTCCCGCTGTTGACAATATTGTGCAGGTGAAAGAAGACTTTTTCTATGTGTGGGTTAAAGGACCAGATCAAACATAATGAAAGGTCCTCACTGTAGGGCTGGAGTTCAGGGAAATGGCATCCAGAGTAGCTGTATTCTTAGATAAGAGTGTTAAAAAGGTTCTTTTACAATCAATGTCCTTTATGAGAAATATATTGAGAGACTATTAGCCAAGTTTTGTTACATTACCTACACATGTTGTATTGAAGTTATCATAGATCCCTAAATTCAGTGTTGAATTTACTTTACTATAGCTAAAGATGTTGGATTATTAAACAATTCCAAAGTCTCTGAAAAGCTCCAAGAGGTTAAATCATCACATTAACTCCAACAATGCCCATATTCTTGGTCTGCCGTTATGCACACGTGTTATCTTTGGAGCGATAAAAACCTGATGTTGTTATCATTGGAGAATTCCCTCCACTGGCTCCAACTAGTCAATTGTGTTTTACACACGTTTAATCACTCAGATCAAAACAGTCTTGCTTTCAAGTCCTCTGTCTTAATCTTTATTGTGATGTTAAGGGTTTTTCTTGTTTTTCCCCTCACAATCAGTGTTGTTTCAGCTGGTCCTGGCTTGGTTCCAGGGCAGCTGTGACCGCAGCAAGATTTCCATCCTTTGCAGCATCCTGGAGAGCAACTAAGATAAGTACGTGAGAGAAAAGTGAGGCGCTTCAGTGGAAGGATCTACGTTAACATCTCGTGTTGCAAACATGGAGGGGTCTAATGACAAGCTTTTCTGCAGCAGGTGGTTGCACCGCAGGGTTCCTGCAACCCACCGGGAGGAGCTGCTCCACATACTGAGGATGACTGGGCCACTGGTAAGGATTGGCACTGCTCACATGCCCCCGCTCTGTCTGTAGGAGACTGTGTAGAATGTAGCTGGCCTTGCTGAAAAGCTGATGTGCACAAAAGAAGATTGATGATCATCTTTCTGTGCCAGTGGAAAGGTTAAGAAGTCAGGAAAACAGACTTTCATGTCCGGGACTGAGAAGCAAAAATCAATAGACCCTAAAACAGTGTTTGGCGGCTTTCAGTCACTGAGCAGCGCCTGCGACCTGCCAAAGTAATGGCAGTTTGGTAGCTCATTTGTCAGGACATAGTGCGAGTGCCATGATAATTAACTGCGACTTGTGTTTACTGTAATATCTGATGTGTCACCTGCACCTTTGCTGATGTCTGTCTTTCTAGCTGCTCTCTCGAATCCTCAATTACCTGCTTCCATTTGTGGTTACAATGTTCTGCGGGCGTCTGGGGAATGAAGTGATGGCCGGCTATGGATTAGCTTGTGCTGTAAGTGGTCATCTGTGTGCTGTACAGACATGTGAAGGCTAACACGAGGAAATGACATGTGGGTGAAAAAGAGGGTTGGTGGAGGGAAAATAAAACACACCTCACATGGATAATTCTCTCTCAATCACCTGGGAATGACTTGTAGTGATTCAATCAATGTAAATATTTGCTCTTATGAGTCATAGAAATGCTGCTTACAACAGTGTGCCTTTATTTCAGACCATAAATGTCACCACCACAGCCACAGGATACGGGCTGATACTGGCATGTGATACGCTGGTGTCTCAGGTCTGGACAACCTCTTTGATTAGATGATGTAATTAATACACTGAAATGTTCATCCCCCCCTCCCCCATGTTTGTTACCACACTCTCTGCAAAATGTTAATTATGTTGACAGACATTCGGTGGTAAGAACCTGCTGCGGGTGGGAGTGATCCTTCAGCGGGGCGTCATCATCCTGCTGCTCTTCTGCCTGCCCTGCTGGGGTCTCCTCATTAACGCCCAGGTCATCCTGCTATGTGTGGGCCAGAACCCCGAGGTGGCCAGGTAACTACACCAGCAGCAAAATATGCAGCCATGCTATTGCGACTTCTACCTACCATGTGGGCGAGTTAGAATGATAATCAGTCAGCGCATGAGACTTCATCCTCTCAACAGCAAGACCAGCTTTGCATTGAAATCACTTCTGCTCCCCACTGAACACATTTGTAATGCAAATTCAGGTGCATAAACAGAGATTCTGTATTCCACAGAGTGACGAAAGGATCTCTACCAATTATATAGAGTCAATATCACAGCGTTATTACATTAATTCTGCTCCATTATTTTTGCTTCGATTGTTTAATGTGCCTTCATAAAAAGTGTTTCTGTACCCTACTTGCATGCTAAATATTGTTCTTTTAAGCTGCATTATTACATTCTGGGCACCAGGGTGCAACAAACCTCCAAAAAAAAAGCTCACAGACACAAAACCCAAAGTTGCAAATAGTAGACACACTGGAAAAAAGTGACTCATAGGACCAGCTGAGATGTAGTTCTACAATTGGTAACTCACGATTAAACAAGTTCTTATCAGATTAAGTCACCGGTTTAGGTTAGATGTACTTAAATCACCTGATTCCTCTCAAATGAACAGTTTGCACTGCTGCAGCTTCATTTTAAGGAACTTAAGATTCCATTTTTTTCAACTCAAGTATTCACTTTACCCAAAATGTAAAATGTAAAACATATAAGTTGCTATTAGACGTCATCTTTTCTTTTTCTTTACTCTGTAGATCTATTTTTCTGTTTTAAATAGCAGCTGAGTCACAGCAGAAAAGTGTGAAGACCTTCACATGCACAATGAAGGACAAAACTGTAATTACAATTTAAAAGAATCCACAAAAGAAACACTGTTGCTCCGAGGCAGCTTGTTCATGATCACAGGAAAGTACTCGCTGTAATACCAGATGAACAGTCTGAACACTATAACCCTGGCTTTAATGAATTTACTGAAAAAAATGTGGTTGCCCTAACAAAACAATATGTAATGGAAACTGAGTTAATTTAAGCTAAATGCTTGAACAGCTGGAACTTATTTAAAGTTCAAGAAACTGAACACAAAGTTGATTTGGCTTAAAAGCAAACAAACAGAGGAAGTCAACATTGAAAGCGAGTCCGGTGTTTGCTCCATTTATCCACCGCAAACTCCTCACTATGTGGACTTTATCGCTCTTTATACTTTCACCGGAAAGCCTTTCTGGCCCAAAAACCCTGATGGCAAACTTCTCCTGTATTTTTCTATACGTACATATTAAATCGACAGAAAAACAAGAATTCACAAAAATGAAGGGAAATATGTCGAGGCTAATGACTAACAATGTAGTATTGTTCATTAATTCACAAAACTCCCATGACCCTGTGTTCAACGATACTGTAGTAGTTACTAAAACTAAATCTCCAATTGGGCTTCCTTCACAACTTTATGGAGAAAAAAAAAAGAGGTCCAGTCATGAATAAAACCTAATTATCTTGAGCCATGATCTTAAAGTTATTCATGCTAAACTGAATGAGTGTGATTAAAAGCTCGATTTTATGATTTCAGCTGCTACTCACTGACTTTGTTTTTGGCAGTTTGGTAAATAGAGCACAGTGGGTTTATTGTAATAAAAGTGAACTCTGCTGCCTGCTGCGGAAACTGCAGGACACATGCTTAACAAGATTATAAATGTGCAGGAGAAATACTGAAAATACTCTGCAGAGGAGCTGAGAAGGGAGGAAAGTCTTCAAAAGGTTGAAAGCACATTACTCACAGTCAGCTTTCTTAGTCCTAATTTTAAAACCTTTTTTTGGGGGGGGTGTTTTCTCATTTTTCTTTCTTAAATAAAACATTTCTCCATTTTTTTGATTACAAAAATTGAGATTGAGCTGCTTCAATTTATTTTATTTTATTTTATTTTATTTACCAGGATCTAAAAACACCTTCTTGTTTTCAGAATAGCACAGTTGTATATCACAGCCTACATTCCTGCCGTACCAGTGAGTCATTTCTGTTCTCTCACCTTCAATTTAAAAAAATAAAAATAAAATAAAATAAAAAATCCACACATTTGCAACTATTTTTTTTTGCAGTTTCTATGTCTTGGGCTGTTATATGAATTCTAATATGACTATTACCACCTTATTGAAATAATTCTTCTCTTTAGGCAATGTTTCTGCATCATCTTCAGGTGTCGTACCTGCAGAACCAGGTACCAAATCTAATTCTGCATGTTGATCCAGCTTTGAATCATCTCATTTCACTATGTACTAACACTTTAAATCTTACTGATTGCAGTTTGTTTACATTTAAATGACGGTTTCAGTGGTAGTAATGACTTTACTGGTGTTTTTAGGGAATAATATTGCCACAAATGTACGCTGCTGCGATGGCAAATGTAGCAAACGTGGTGACAAACTACACTTTTCTTTACTGGCTGGATCTGGGTGTGAGGTATGTGCATTTACACATCTTAGTGCATTTTTAATCTGAATAAACTGACATAACAATACATATAATCACTGATCATGTGCATGTCTTACAGTGGATCTGCAGCAGCCAACGCTCTGGCTCAGATCTACATCTCGACTTTTCTGTTCGCCTTCATTTGGTGGAAGAAGCTCCATGTGATGACATGGCGAGGTGAAGGACAGTTGGGCTCAGTATATAGCTGTGACTTCATGAGCTCATATGCTCCTCTGTTCACATAAATGAACGTCTCTCTCCCCCTGCAGGCTGGTCTGTGGAATCGCTGCAGGAGTGGGGCTCCTTCATGAAGCTGGCCATTCCCAGCACATTGATGAAGTGCTTCGAGTGGTGGGTTTATGAGTTGGGGGGATTCTTCGCAGGTAATCCAGCTGCTAGATATTTTTTCTTCAACCAAATAGAAATTCAGAATCATGACTGTACTTCTTTGTTTCTAATGAGCAGGCATGCTGAGTGAGGACGAGCTGGCAGCCCAACATGCTGTGATAATGGTGGCTTTCATAACCTACATGGTACTGTGTTTTCACAGCATTTTCATTTTTTTTTTCTTTGCAATTTAAACCATTTCAAGGCTAAACTCTCTCCTGCACTTTTTCCCATAATAATCAACCCGTAGTTCCCTCTTGGTATTCAAGCTGCAGCATGTGCCCGGGTGGGGAACGCTCTTGGTGCAGGAGACAGCGCCAGGGCCGTCCTCACTGCCAAGGTGGCCCTCACTCTGGCAGGTGAGTCAGAAATGAATCAGCTTACAGTTGTTTCTGTGAAGCTTTTCTGCAGCTCCTTTTGATTTTCCCCCCAGGTAGCATTGCGGTCGTTGAAGGTGCTGTCCTCAGCTCTACTAAAACAGTGATTGGCTTCATCTTCACCTCTGATGAGTGAGTCTGCACAGCTGCATTTTAAATAACTGTAATAGTCATTTTGAAATACTGGTGACACAGAAACTACTAATTATAAAACTCTCTTTTCAGGAAGATCATAGGTCTGGTGTCGCACTTGATGAACGCTTACTGCTTCCTTCAGTTCTTTGATGCTCTTGTGGTGAGTCTTTTTAGTAAACTACCAAAAGTATTCGCATTATGCCACCAAAAGCATGTCAAAATATGAAAAACGTTGATCCATTTGGAAGCTGCCACATGAGAGTGCATAATAATTAGACATTTGTCTCTTTAGGGCGTGTGCACTGGAATCTTCTTGGGCACGGGCAAACAGAAGATACCAGCTGTGGCCAATTTCATCGGATACTACTGCATAGGGCTTTCACTGAGCATCACTTTAATGTTTGTCGCAAAACTAAGAGTTTTAGGTAAATGCACAAAGTGAACCTTTCTCTTAAAAAAAAGCAGTTTTCTAAAGTAAAAGTGTTTAATTGATTTGCGGTTCTCTCTGCAGGTTTCTGGCTGGGATTACTCGTTTGCGTCATTTTACAATCCACCTTATACATCATTGTCATCTTCAACCTGAACTGGGAGAGAATGACAGAGGAGGTAATGTCATTGGATACTTAAGTTAATTTGTGCTTGCATTTAGATAGAGCTACTTAAAGGCGATTCAGAGTAAAGACAAATTGAATCTTCGTATCTGCTTGTTTGCAGGCTGTGAAACGAGCTCAGAAAAACACTCCCTTATTAAGCACTGCAGACGACGTGGGCAACATCGCTGCTGACCAGACAGCAAGCAATGGGAGCGTAAGTAGCCCGTTAATCTAAATTGCAGTTTATATTTACGCCATGTAATTTAACAAAGTAATGCGATACTGTCTTCCAGTCGGTGGATGGCTACATGTCTGTGAGCACCGAGTGCCCCGATGGCAGCGCTGAGCCTCGGGGCGGGGTGCAGCAGCTGAAGGGCGGTGGTCTCTCCACCACCCAGCTGATCCTCCGCCGAGGCCTCACCATGTTTGCAGCGGTTTCACTCCTCGCCGTGGGAGCTACTGTGCACTTCCTGGTGCCCTTACCGGAAATTGCATCTGCAAACTTTACTACAGACCGGATCAACGCTACGAACACCCCTGATTCCATTTTCTCCACCGTGCTGCTGCCCACAGAAGAGTCAGAGTGAGTCAGAGGTAACCACAAAACTTCTGTTTAATGTTTCAAACGCAAGAGGCTGACGAACTCTCTTCAACGTCACTCAGTTCTTCTTGACAGAAATTGAACTGAACACACATTTACAGAAAAAAGTTGTGGTTTAAGAGAAAAAATTTGCCTTCAAAGATTAACTCGTTGATTACGGACTATTTCACTTTTCTGTATTCTCTTCGCTCGCTGCCCAGCCGCTCTCGTGCCTCTCCACTGCCCTGCTTTGACATCCTGCTAGTGTTGCAAACACCGGCATCGCACCGAGCGCTGGTGTGTAAAGCAATTACTTCACTGATTACAATAGATTTTGATTATGTTCATGTAACTAAGTTAGTGATTATCAAGTTTAAAATGATTCCGACAGCCAAGATGAAGAGCATGACTGCCAGAGCGAAGCCCCTACGCAGGACCACGGTCCTGAAAGGGAGCTGCACCGTCACTGTTTCAACCACAGGCTCCTCAGCATCTTCAACCAAGTCAATGGTGTCTATCGGGCCCTCGCAGTTCTCCGAGTCACGTGGCTGGGAACCTGCACACACAGATGCAAATGTCACATGTTTGTGGTTCCTAATTTGGTTCCAACTGAAGCAAAAAACTAGCAAATATCTCATCAAACTGTTCTGTTACTGGTGTTAAAGGAGCACAAACGACCATGAAATTTTACAAAATCTTAAGTTTTGAAAACTCACAATCAAATATTTAGTCAAGCACGCTGATAAACACTTTCAAGTTCTTTTAAAAAATAGTAATTTCCTCTCACAACAGACAGCGAGCCTGTTTGCTAATTACACAGCTAAACTGGTAATGATTATTATTAGCAGCTCAAACCTACTAATTTAGAGATGGCAGCAATTATGGACAGATTTTAATCTGAAGGAAGGTCAGAAAGCTAACTAGCTAGCTGCTCAACATTTTAAGGATCTATATATTCTTGAAATGATCAGCCGCCGTTGATCAATGATTTGTTGGTCAACAAGAATTCTGATAACTGATTAACAGTTCAGCAGTTACTTAAATGGGTCGGTTTTCTGCTTATGTTTATGTTCCTGTACAGTATATTGTTCTGTGTTTGGTTTGTTATTCTGTATATTATTCTGTAATTTTTTCAAACAGCAATCTGAAGGCCTTTTATGGTCAAACTATCGATTTGCGAATCAAAATAGCACATTTGTCGAAAATAAAACTAATTGTTGTATGTGGCCCTCGAATTGATGCTATGTCTACCATTCTCAAACTGGATGACATTTATTAAATAAGACACTAATGACCTTGATATTGGCACGTCAAAAAAAAGTAAAAGACAATATGGGAGCAAAAAATAAATGAGAGAAGGAAGGCAAACTAAATAACAAGAACAGTAGACTGAATATTGAATGAAAGTCTGAACACATGGAATGAAAGTTCAAGATTGTAAATCTGAGAATATTAAATGAAATGTATCTGCTTGAACCCAGTGATGACCCAGTTTTAGTGTCAGATACGTACTGTAAGCCCAGTACAGCGGTCATAGGTAGGTAGAAACAGAGCTTGTAAACTCAGCGTCACTTTTCAACACCTGCCAATGTTTACTGTATTTACAACAAGTGAGTCACTCAGATTATGCTTTTATTTCTTTACTGTGCCGCATGTTTGGCCTTTGTAAAAAACTGAAGGAGCTACTTGTGAGGTAATGTGTTGGCTTCTATAATATTTAACCAAAATCATCTTTCCTTCACACATTACACAGGGTTCTCGTGGCCTGTAGCAACACATCAACTCCGGGGTCAAATACCTTCACATTGTTCTATAACCACACAGCTGACTCCCTCGACTATGACTAACACTATATGACGAGGAAAAAAATTTTTTTCTGAACATATTGCATGCTGGATTTACATTTTCTCCAAAACATATCAGACAGAGTTCTCTC
>NW_007579115.1:74311-161125 GCF_000690725.1 Stegastes partitus | reverse complement strand
AGGGTGAAGGCAGGGGACACCCTGGACAGGTCACCAGTCTATCACAGGGCTACACTTAGAGACAGACAACCAAGCACACTCACATTCACACCTACGGAAAATTTAGAATCACCAATTAACATGGTCAACATGGACTGTGTAGGAGGAAGCCGGAGAACGCTGCATGAAGAGAACATGCAAACTCCACACAGAAAGATCCCAGGTGTCCTCACCGGGACGCGAACCGGCGACCTTCTTGCTGCGAGGCAACAGTGCTAACCACCTCACCACCTTGCAGCCCTCAAATAAAATCCAATCATTACATTTGTTTGTATGCTGGGAATCAATCTGCCTTATTCCAGGCTGGTATATTTCCCATTAATGTGGCTATTGGGGCTCTATGGATTCTAGATTTGTGCTCTCCACTCCACAATATTTCGCCCAATCAAATTTTTAAGTGTCATTCAATATTCTGACTTTCATTCTTGTATTCAGACTTTCATCATTATTTCTGTTTTTTGAACAGATGCAGGTGGATTTTCTCATTTCTCGCACTAAACAGTATAAATGTGTTTCTTCTCGAGCAGTAAACTTACTTATATCTGTGGTGCTCTCATGCACTCCCGCTCTGATCTGAGCCTGAAAGAAAAAACAAAGTGTGAACTTCAGTTAATAAAGAATCAGCCTTGAGCCATTTAGAGAGAAAAGATCTCTAGCCTCTGAATGCTAACCTCGACTGTAACTTTCTTCCAGTTCAGTCTGATCAGATAGACAACCAGGAGTGAGTTTTGCAGTGCCACGCAGGTAATCATGCCGATCCACAGACCTGAGGAAAATAAAATTACATTTTGTTTTAAGAGGAAGCAGATGTTGATGTGAACTAAAAACAGGGACAAAAGCACCAGTTAGGGAGAAATGTGGTACAAACAGCTGAAGGTTAAAAACATCTCTGCCATAAATCTTACCCTTGATTCCCATTTTGGCTGCAAACATCAGTGGCACTCCGACAGGAAAACCAACACCGTAGTATCCCAGAATGTTGACAACTGCCCCGACTCTCTGTTTACCTGCTCCTCGTATAACGCCACCCAAGGCAGCCTGCTCACGCAAAGACAATGTGGTTAGACTTGCCAAAAAAAAGGACCAAAAAAGGTTTTGTAACTGCAATTGTATATGAAAAAAAGTCACGAGATCTTGTTTGGCAGCGATACTTACAGATGTCGCATCCAAAAGCATAAACGGAGCATAAAGGGATAACACTTCAGCAACTCTTTGCCTGATTTCTCTGAAAGAAGAGAGACTCAAAATGTATAATTTGACACTAGGAAAGATGTGAAAAATTATTATTATAACTGTTCAACCATCTCTGATTTGCTTAAAACAGGGTTTTTTTTTTATTTTTTTATTTTTTTTATCACATCTATATCTGTGAAATTTTAGATTGATATATCAAGCACTTTCAAGAATCTGAAAATGTGAGGCTATGTTTGAATGATAAAATCTCAAACAATTGAAGAAAAAAAAACTCAAATTTTCACAGTTTTTCTCACTATGTTGTTGGTTTAGAATCTAGAATATTGGACAAGCAGATCAAATAGTCTCTGATTACGGATGAATTAAAATATGAAAAGTTGAGCCGTCATGAAAAGTCCAATCTTTGGGCACACATTAACAAAAAAAGTCAACCAGTGATATTCTCTCAGTCATATGTAGTTGCAGGCCACAATAATACAAAACAAAGACTCAATGTGGAATACTTGTTCACAAATATACATATATATAATTAAACTTTCATGAAAAGTTGCATTTTTGCCAATGTGTATTCAATTTTTTTTTTTTCAAATTTAACTCACCCATAATCAGAGACAATCTGATCCACTTGTCTCATGTTACATATTATGAATAAACGGCGTAATGGGAAAAAAACAGTGATACTTCCAGGCTATTATATTTAATATTCTGAGATGTTGTTGTTCAAACATAACCTCAAATGTCAATATGCGAAAATAAAATTGCTAAAAGGGGCTCAACAGGCAGTTATTACTGTTTTTTTTTTTTTTTTTTTAAATTTAATTATCTCGGAAAGCTAAAATTTTACAACAACACCTTTATAAATAATCCATCTAAATACCCAAATATTTCAGGCAAATTGAAATTGTTCTAAAAAATTTGCTAATATGATCTGGAATGACCCTCTTGTGCGCTACATTTGAGAGCAGTTGAAATTGCTGTTACTCTTAGTCATCCTAGTGTAAACGTGACACACCTTAACCTCAAGTTAATGTGTAAACGATTACGTAAGTGTAGCTCATAGATTTCTGTGCAGACAGTAGAGCGTGAAATGGTGAAAGTTCATTTAAGAGACCGGTTATCTCTCCTACACTTGACTGTAAGTGTAACTGTAACACACCCTGCAGAGTTAGGTTAAAAAAAAAAAAAAAACTACACAAGCTGAATGGATACTCACTCGTCGTATGAAAAGACATAACCGATATAGTTCTTCAGGCTCCCAATGATGATCGCCATACAAACTGACACTGACACTGTGGTGAAGAGCAGCAGAGATAAAATCACACACTTGTTTCCTGCTGTTCACTGCTTCAGGGAGCCTCAGAGATATTAAAGGGGAGGTCAGCGAAATGGGAATAACATAATCTATAATTCAGGTATAATCTGTCAATCAAATGTGTGAAATTTCTAGAAGATACTAGCATAGATACAGCATTTAAATGCTTACTGACTTGCACAGAATATTGCGAGTTTGGCAGACAGCTTGGCCTGCTCGGTGTCTCCAGCTCCCAGCGCGTTTCCAACTCGTACGCTGCCTGCTATGCTGAAACCTAAAGGAAACTACCAGCAGAAACACTATATTAGCATGCTTGACATGTACACAGACTCAGGTCATACAATGAGAATTCCATTCAGTGTTTTGGTAGCGCTCACCATGTACGCGACATTTGACAGTTCAAAAACGACCGATTGAGCTCCGAGTTCCACCTCGCTTATGAGACCTGTTGGGGATAAACAGCTGTTAGATTTCACACTAACTTTAGTTCATACAAATTCTCAAAAAGCTCCTTCATGAAATTCTTCAAAAGTGACGTCACCTGCCAGAAAACCTCCAATCTCGTACGTCCACCACTCGACACACAGCATGACCATGCTGGGGATCGCCAAGCGGACGTACGAGCCCCAGTCCTGGAGGCACTCTTTAGACCAGCCTGTGTAAAGCAAGGCAAGGCAGATGTAAACATATACTAGCATATACTATGAGCTCTACATTTAGGTGTGTGTAAGAACAAATTACACAAGATTAGGAATTTTAAAAAATGCAGTCAAACTAATGTGCAGTCACAAAATCACACAATGAATCATTAAATTCCTGAAGGCTACTTATGGGTCACTCCATGAAAAACCAGTGCCTCCCACCTGATCGCCTCTGAATCAGATGATTTTATTTAATGAAACAATGCAAAATGTTGCCTTTATACTATGAATATTATCTGAGTTAAAGACCCTCAAAGTATGTAGGGGATGGTAAAAATCACACACTTTGTCATCAGCAGAATTTTTTCCAGCATTTTTGAGCCCTTATAAGTACAAGTGATAGCCACGTGACATTTTAAGGGATGAAAAACACCAAATCAGATTTACATCCACTCTACGGGTTGTAATGTAAAGCCACAATATAGTTGTTGGTCAGCATGTTTTGTGACTTGCGAATGGAGTGTCAAAACATATTGGAAAATTATTTTTACACAGATAGAATCATGGCTACAGGATGAGCTTAATATCAGAATGTGGTAAAAACAAGACCTTTTGTTTGGTGTATCTTGTGTGGACAAACCACTTATCACACACGGTCAATTGGCTCTTAAAAGTTGACCCAAAATGTGCTTTTTAAAGTTTTCTCTGGCGAATTTTCAGAAAGCAGAGAACACATCCAGGGTACAGATGCTTGTTTCTATTACTTTAAGTCACAGACATTAAAACGGGGGAGTTTCGGTATTAAAACTACGACATATCTCCTGATATTGATGCTCAGTTTGTTACATAACAAATTGTGCTGAACAAAAATGAGACTGTAGATTTAGATTGTGACACTTTGAGTGGATGTAAAATTCAGTTCTTAAGAGAAGTCATGTGGCAGTTGTACATAAAAAATAAAAATCAGTGGATTCTTAGGGGGTCAGGTGGAAACTTTCTTCAGCTTTTGTTTATTTTATATGAAATTACCCTTCAACCCAACCACAACCCCAGATCTTCAGTTTGTATAAAGTATTAAATGAATGAGTCCTGCTGTTCTGCCTGGAACCGGTTCTTGTTTTGTTGTTTCTACTTGCTCTGACCTGCCTACCAGCTGTGCCCTTTGGACTGTATTGCCTGATAAGCTTTTTTAACCTTTATCTTTCATTAAATCACTTTATCACACCCACTGGCCTGCATTTGACTCCTCCATCTTGTGTTTCATACCTGAGCCACGATATTATCAATGACAGCCTTTCTCCTAAGATGGGCTCCAAGTTCCTCCAACAGCTAGCTAGTGGTCAACTGATGATCAACAGCTAATTACATTTAATACTATAAACAATTATGCAATCTCTTCAGGAGAGCTACAGCTTGATCAGTAACTCATTACACTACATGTAAATCATTGGAGCCTCTGGTTATGTAAAAGATCATCATCATCCAGTGCAGATGTTGTACTCACCTCCCCAGGTGGCCTTATGGAGACCTTTCAGTATGATATAAGCATACAGAATTCCAGTCATGGCGAACTGGGAAAGGGTGTTAGCCAGAGCAGAACCTCTGTAAAGAGAGTGATGTTGGTTATGTGACACCAGCAGCGATGGTGAGGCTGAAGAAGACGAAGCAGCCTATAAAAAACACTCACGCTACTCCCATGTTTACCACGTAGAGAACGATGTAGTTGATGAGAGCGTTGAGAAGGTTGACCACAAAGCCTGTGATTACCTGCGGCCATATGATACCCTGGAAGAAACATGATCATATTTTATTAAGCGCTGGTAAAGTGGGAACTCACAGATGAGAGATCTGTGTGTGTGTGTGTGTGTGTGTGTGTTTTTCTTCCCCATCACAGGAAAGTAGACGTATAATTTAACAGATCATAAATGCTTCTGTACCTGCTGAAGACTGTGATTATTGTGAATGGAATAAAGTACTATTGTGCAGTGTGGTGAGTGCTTCAGGAGCAGAAATGACTTAAGTACTTGGTTAAATAGTCAAAATTGAGGTTTTTGGTTTCATTTATTTTAAATCCAGACCTCCTCGCCATCTAAATCCACACGTTAATAATCACAAAACACAGCAGCCAAGAAGCCTGAAGGCTCGTCCTTAAATGTATTCAGACCCTTCCATTAAAGAAAAGGCAAAATTTACAACAGTGACTTAAATAACTAGAAATTGAAAAGAGTAATAATAAATAAAAAATTTGCTAAGTTATAATTTAGTGAAATAAGACATTGCTTTTTGAATTGTGGTTGAAAAGAATAATGTAAAAAAACAAAGAAAATTGTTGCAGACAAATTAGAGCAGGGGTTCTCAACTGGTGGGTCGCGACCCAAAAGTGGGTCGCGGACAGCTGGTCAAAATTAAATAATATATAATGTGCGTCTCAGATTGGACTTATTTTTTATTTTGAAAAAACTTTTATTTTGACAGGCATGGTAACCATAGCTTGTTTGACGTTCATTTTAAGTTTGTGTTGATGTTGGGATGCAAGATGGCCAACCGCAAATATGACCCGGGGTATTTAAAATGTGGATTTTCATACTAGGACTGGACCCAAATAGCCGACTATTTGTTCGCTGTGCTGGAATCGTGATATCAATTTTGATCTCCGAATATTCAACTCATTTCAGTGACAACTGTTTTTTTTTTCTTCTTCAATGGGAGGGTATGAATACATTTGAGGACGACTGAACATTCGATAGCTCTGTGGATACAAGGAAACAAATCACAGGCTGCATGTCCTCCCATTTATATCATCAAACTGCATTTGTTTTGTTTCTTTGTGACTTACCTGGTTTTGCAGATATCTTGCTTCTACCGTATACATGAATGTAGCCTGTGAGAGAAACAACCAAGAGAGAATACAGCAGATCAATCTTTCAAATGCTCGGAAACATTTCGGACAGGATCGAGGACAGTGGCTGCCATCTTATCGTGGACATATGGCCTGTTCTGAGTATTAAAAAATACACACCACACACATGCACATTTTCAGATTTTGGAAAGTTGGATTATCATTTCGCCTGCACGTCTGTAAGCTGTGAGAGGAAGAACTATGCAAGTATATTCCTTCAAATGTGTTTTGGCTTCATGCTACAAGGTAAAAACTGTAAATATAGCCTTTATTTACTAAGTTAAATTGAACTAGATGTGGTTTTGCAAAAAGAGACTGGAGTACAGGAATCTACAGCCAGAGAAGGGCACACGTAATCATCAAATCACGTCACACTCAAGTCTTAATACTCTCTTAATTCCAATGAATTTTTATGACGTTGTACTTTCCTCTTCACCCTGTCCCTTTGTTTTATTTTTTTATTATTTTAAAGTTTATTTAACAAGGAAGTCTCTTAGGATTAAAATTGCTTTTTTCAAGGGAGACTCAGTTACAAGGGTAGAAAAATGATAAGCTGAGCATGACAACAGCAGACATGGGACCAAAAATAAAGTTTTGAGCGACTGAAGACACATGAAACATAATCCCTCTTCACTCGCTCCACGGAGAGAGAATCATTAAACTTCAGTGTTTTTCTGAAGGTTATTTAATGACTAAGAAGGAGCCTTTCAACCTTGTTCGGAGCAAACTCTGAGCACCTTTCTGTGTTAATCTCTGTTTTTTTTGTGTGTGTGTTAAAATAAGTTGCTTATTTGTCGCCTTCACCCAGCGTCTCACTCTTCTGTCATGGCTTCCGAGTCGGGTCGTGACAAGCTGGGGGCTTGACCTGGATCAAAGTTTTAGTCTCTGTGGCAGTTTGACCTGGTTTGTGTGACAGAGAAGGTTTGTCAGATAGTAGCGTTTTCAAATGAAGAGACTAATTGCTCAAATTTAAATTATGCGCTACTGGGTTTTTCCTACATTATTTTTGTGTGTCTGTTTTGGGTTTAACTTGATAAGTACTATGGTATTGTGCAGTATAATGTGTTTTTGTCCCATTAGCTTGGCTGGCAGGCAGAGTCAGCTTGTTGTAGCTTTATGCTTAAAGAGCAATGAAAGTTTGTAAAGTTACACGCTGAGGACCACATCCAGGTCTAAACACATAACTTTGTGCACTGGTTTCCACTGAATAAGTACACCGCCCCACCCCATCAGTAGTTACCTAAAGACTAAGACTAAATCATCCACTCACTCCCTACTCCTGATACAGGGACCACTATGTAGGGAGCACCTCGGTAAAGTCACATCTCCGACACTACTCAAGCTATTACGCTGCTCGCTAGCTGTGTTTTGTGCAAACACATCATATTCACAGTTTGTTGCATCACTAAGACAGGAGTAAAATAAAATGTAACAAACCATAAACGGCTAAATTTTAGTTTTAATTTTTAGTTTTAGCGCTCTTGTTCATCTAGTTCGCATTTCCTTTCGCGCAATGCAAAATATTGCTTGGTTAGTGACCATCGGCTGTACACTATTTTCACGGTGCATTGTGGGATATTTTGAGTGTACTATAGAGGGTGTACCAGTTGTAAGTTATCATTCAGACAGCACTACAAAATGGCAAACACCTGATATAGTGCACTATGTAGGGTATAGTGGGGGATTTTGGACACAGCCTGGAAGGGTTTCTTACTTTCCTCGACAACCCTCTGGGTCAGCTTTTCCCTGCAGGAGTCTCATAGGCCGAGTCATGGACATTCATCTCATCTCATCTGGCTTTACTTCATCATATAAAGTGGCGACAGTCAGCCAGTCCCTCCCTCCCCACCGTCTTCCACCTTGTTTGAACATGTTTTGTTTGTTCCTGGCTTAATTTCCCTTCTGTCTAAAATAGAACTTGCCGTCACGTGTGGCCTCCCCTCATCTGTCCGGCCTGTCGCGGTTCTCCTCGTGTTCAGTGTCTGTCTCCTTGTGTTTTTTGTCGTCCTTTGTCTCTATATTGGTGTGCGAGTGTTGTGTCTTTGCACATGGCTTCTCTTCCTGTGTGACCAACAGCTGGAACACCTGCTCGGTACCTCATCAGCTCCTGCAGTAAATCAACCCGTTCCATCGCCCGCTGTGGTTGTTGGATGTTTTCAGGCCAACGTTGTGAGTTAATTATAGTCTCTGTGTGATTCTTCTCGTACTAATTGTGTTGTGTTTATGCGTGAATTCTTCCCGGTGTGCTGTTTAGACATCAGTCAACTAACTAATCTGATCTTCTGGCTGCTCAGCCTTTAGTCTCCAATGATCTTCAGTTCCCCAAAGCCACCTTCAGTGCAGCCCTCTCTCCTAAAGGCTCAGTTCTTAGCTGTACAACTCCTAAACCTTTCCCCTTTGTCAGTGTTCTGCACTTGTCTGCTCTTTGCAAGACATGACACTGAATTTTTATTTCAAATAATGGCAAATATCTGTGATTTGAAACCATGTGCTGATTGACTAATT
This sequence comes from Stegastes partitus, assembly GCF_000690725.1. Lineage (NCBI taxonomy): Eukaryota > Metazoa > Chordata > Actinopteri > Pomacentridae > Stegastes > Stegastes partitus. The sequence continues at coordinate 152,535 of NW_007579115.1, read as the reverse complement.
GTAAAAACTAGTGCAATTTTACAGTAAAACCTACCAACGGAATTAATTACCGTTTATTAAAATGCCGAATTTTGGATGAGATCATTATTCAGTTTTTGTCAGTCAATGTCTAAATTCATATTTTTTATTATCTCTAATCGAACAAAACTGGACAAATCTGTAATATAACTGTAGATTGCTTTGAAAAAAAATACGCTTAACATTAATTTCTTTGCAGTGTATCTAAAGTTAGACATACTCACAGGAAGTGCTGGCATGAAGATCTTCACATACATCTGAGCCAAACTAGAGAGAGAATTTCCATCAGAGTTAAAAAGACTTATCCTCCGAAAAGCAAGAAATCAGAGGTGTGGAGCGGGCTTTTGAGGCGGCTGACCTGGCCACAGCTGGTTCTTGTCGGACAGCCAGCAGAATGGGTTCTGTGTTGATGAGGATCGCCCAGCAGGGGAAACAGGCCAGCAGCAGGATGAGGATCGCTCGCTGCAGAATGACTCCAATTCTCATGTGGTTACCGCCCCCATAGGTCTAAAAAGAAAAAGAACGATGTTTTATTTATTCTCACTGTCCTCACAAGACTCTTAACTGTACCTGATAAACCCAGCTTCATACCTGAGAAATCAGAGTATCGCAGGCCGACGCCAGACCAAAGCCAATGGATATACCAGTGACGTTAATCACCTGAGGATACAACAGGTTAGTTAAGTTCTGCTGTTCTATTGGTTTCACTTGACAGCGTTAGAAACATCACTGCACTTACAGCAATTGCCAGAGCCACTCCTGCCAGCTCCGTCTTCCCCAGGTGGCCACAGAAAACAGTGCTGACAAAACTCACGGCGAAACCCATGAAGTTGGCAAGAATCTGATGAGAAAAAGTTTATTAGTTCACTGGTTGGTCTTTGGGGGGTTATTTGATCTACTTCAGTCTGGTCTGTACAAACTAATTCAAACTTACTGATAACCTCCCATATGACTCTCAAGTAAACAGTAACAAAACAAACAAAAAAAGTTTGTACGTGTATAATGTCATAAAGAATCAGAGGCTTATTTTAAACTGTCAGAACAGGCTATTACAGTAACATGTCTACTTTGATTTCCTCAACCAGTGCAATGATTTTGATGCTTCTTAAAGATCAGCGAGGCCACAGTCATCCGGGAAAAGACTTGAAATGAGAAAATCTAGTGGTCAAGAGGGGAGTTATTGGGTGGCGGGTTTCAACCACATACAGATTTAACTAACTTGATCTTACTCATTTACAGCCGTGTTGTTCTTTGGCATCACATTTGACACAGACCAGAGCCTAAAGTCTTACAGACCATAGAGGTAGATATGGACTGTATAGAGTCTAAGGAACTGACTGTGTGTCGTGAGTAAATGGGACACTTTCAGAACAATTGTACTAGAGAACATGTTACAGAACCATTCCAGTGCCTCAGCTCCCAACGTTACACATTTCTATAAACATTAACCACCGTACTGCAACGTACAGAAGAAAAAAGAAGAAGGAGAAGAAGCAGAATTGATGACTCCATCTCAAATACAACATGTCCTAAGAAATCTCTCTCTCTTTTGTTTTTAATATATGCTACTGGCAAAATGCTTGTACTTTGACTATGAAACAGAAAACAAATTAATATCAACATTTCAATGTCTTCAAAGAACCATACAATGAAAATAAAATGACAAAACTGAAATAATATATGAACCACTAAACATTTTTTGCCTTTCTGTTTTTAACAATAATAAAACAAGCCTCCCAAGCCTATTTTGACCATGACCTCCACATACATCAACCTATTAATTTATTTAAAATATTCATATATTTCAAATTTATGGAAACTAACAAACACATGTTCGGATGTAAAGTAACTACAAAAAGCTAACTGGAGCGTTTACTGTTCGTTCTTTCTAGATAGGGAAGTTAAACTTCCTCTTCTGAGCTTAGTTCCAACAATTCAATTCAATTTTATTTGATTTGTATATCGCATATTTACAACAACAAGTCATCTCATAGCGCTTAACAAAGGCAGAAACACCCAACAATCCAAAACATTTGGATTCCCTATAAGCTTCAGCAGTCTGCAACAGTGGGACGGAACCGAAAACACCCGCATGGGGAAAAAACCCGACAGAACCAGGCTCAGGGAAGTACGGCCATCTGCCTCAACCGGTTGGGTGAGTGTAGGATGAATTATACAGAGTAGTGTACAGTGAAACAGGTTATTACAGGTTATTGTCCTTGTTTATTTTAGTCTTTGAGAAACCAGACCAACAGCTGGTAACAAGGTAACTAACAATGTATTTTATAGAAATTATTTTGGATCGAAATTGGAAATGTGTTTATCTCAAGACAGCATGTATTTTGTGATCCTCAAAGGCATTTATGCACTTGGCACAATGGGGCACTGACATATTTTTCATTTTCCAAAACAGGTACAGAAGTGGTTCTGGGTCACTGTGACACAGAATTACAAAATAAACTTTGTTTGATTTGTAAGCTTCACAATTTTCATGTCATGATGCTGTCATTCTTGGCTTCATAACCTCCAGTGTGACTGTATGTGATTTTACTCCTACTTTTATGACCTCACACCCATCTGAGCTTTTTTTTCCCTTCTTCATCAAATTCCTCCTCAGCAGTCCATAAACACTGGTTGTGTTTTATGTATTCCTTAAAAAGCTACCCACTGGAAAGTTTCACTGACCTACTTAGCCAGGTGTTTCATTTTAACAATACTCACTCCACAGTCTGTGAGAGCTTCGTTAGACTAGAAAAGACCCGTAAAATTCCCACAACGTCAAAAATAGACGCCGTGGAAGCGCAGCCAGATTCCGTCAGCTGCTCTCTGCGCTCCTTTTACAGGGAACGAGAAGTTTAATCAAATGACAGGGTGTGTTTTAAAACCGATACGTGGTCTTTTTCTCAACCTAACTGAGTATACTGGGCGTCTAAACTTGACTAACACCGAGTGAAACTGAAACTAGGATAAACCATGAGTGTGTCACAGGATCAGGCTGCGGTCTCCACACAGAGGAGTCAGATATCCAGGCTGGTGACGCCACAGGATCCCCGGAAAACGGATTTATTTTTTTTTTTTTTTGACGCCTTGGGCATGAAAAGTGAGAGTGTGTTTGATTACAGGATACTCACCACCGGTCCTGCCAGTTTGATCAACTCTAGGATTTCGCTCTTGAAGCCCAGAGGGATCAACATGCGGATCCGCTTCATGATAAAACACTCTTTCCACGAGGAGAGAGGTGCGCTCTGTGCGTAATGATCCATGACTATCGGTGTGTGTTCAGCGCTGTTGTGTTAGTGTTGAAGCCCTTCTGGTCAGTCCTGGATCTCAGTGAGAGTGTGAAATGATGAAAGCTGCGGTACTTCTGCTCTCATATGGCCCACGTGAATCCAGGATGTCTGTCACTTCCTGTCAGCTGATGGAAACGGGGTCACGTTTGTAATTTTTAATCGCCTCGTATGCGTTCTCTGACCACTCAGAACGATGAGATCGAAGCTGACGTGCCTCTTTTCTCTCTCTCTCTCTTTTATTGGTTTGATCGTTCGTTCCACAGTCGTCTTCAGTTCACAGGTGAGGAGGCACCTGTTCAAAAGTTCCTAGACAGAAAAAAAAAGAAATATTATCAAGTAACTTTCAAAAGAAACAACTGTCAAAAAATTAAAGGGAATTATTGTGGTACGAAATATTGAACATAAAATTATACCTTTTTTTTTTTTTTTAAATGGTGGTTGAATTAGCAAAAATGATTGGTTAGTTTATTTTATTTTAATTTATTTGTACATATATATGTAAATTTACATATATTACATAATTGTCTAAACTGTTGTACGTAGTGATTGACATAGTATACATATATATTAAAGACTGAAAAATGGTTTTAAAATGCTGTTATTTTACAGATTTTCCCTGTTTTGGTAAATTACCAAAAATATAAAATCACAGAGAAAAAAAATGCATCTGTAGAAGAAACAGGCCAGAACTATAAATAATGTACACGTCAGTATCTGTATTTGTATAAATGGTAATTCATTATTTTTGTTTGTTGTTGTTTGACATTTGATGTCTAAAAAGGATTTTTTTCCCCTGTTTTGTTAATTGACAGATATCTCGTAAAATCACAGAAAACATATTTGTTGACATTTTAACCTTAAAAACAACAACAACAACAAAACTGTAAAAAGTGTTCACATTTAAAATCTATATGTTTAAAGGGCACATTTTTGTTTTTTTTGGACCACAAAATTACACTTTTTCTTTATTTTCTTTTATTTATTTTTTACTGCATTTAAGTCAGCATGAAACACAATTATTTTACAGATATTTGATGTTATATGAAAGAAGGAATTGTGTGTATTAAGGATTGAAAAATGGTCATTAGAACACTTTTACTACAGGGGAAACACACTTTCTTTCTTTCTTTCTTGAATTTTGAGCTCAGAAATCCAATCAGTCTCTACCTCACAGTGAAAGAATGTGAGTTATGCAATAGTTTCCGCTCCAACAGGGTTCTGGTTTGTTGCTGCACTCTGCCAACAGATGGAGCCGTTGAACTGTAAACTAACCTCACCCTTAAAGTTCCTCATGAAGATGTGTCACAAAGCATCAAGGTTTTCATTCTCACACTGAAGACCTCCACAATGAAATAATAATTACTTATTAAGCACTGATAACTTACTAAAGAGATGCTCTGCAAGTCTGTTTGAATGATGGCTTTAATTTTTGCTCTTAAAGCTTCATAATCAAAAATAGATTGACTCTCAGAGCAGCAGTAATTATGCATAGAGCCATTTATGATAGTAATTCAGAATTTCACAATGATGAAAGTCTAACTGCTCAGTTTAAATCAAGTAAAAGGACTTTTTGTTCTCCTTTCTCTTAACAATGAAAAGTACTGGATTTCCTTTACGTTTCATAAAATGCTGTCCTTCAGAAACCTACTGTAGCGGAAAATAGGCCTACCACAAGAACAGTCTGGGCAAGTGTTTTAAATGTCTGCCTGTCTGTGGACGTATGCGGGTAACGCAATAGCATCACAACTGTACAAAATACAGCAACACAGCTTTACAGGTGTGTAGCTGAGATGAAAATGAGTTTGAAAACGGTTGCGGTCTGATCCATGAGTACAAAGTACACTGTAGTTAGTCTAGTTTAATTAGACATCATTTGAAAGGCAGGCTTTTATTTTATGAACATTAGGCTTCTAATATACCCATAATGTGGAAGATAAGGGTTATTGAGATCAGGTTTTATGGGAAGTTGCTGCCTTTTTACTGTTATCCAATTATACTACAGCTTAGCCACAAATTAGGAGGCGTTTGAGGTGGTAATTGAAAGTAGACTCCAGTGTATCTGTGCTTATATGCCATAAGTAATCCTCTTAACTCATATCAGGAGGGTGCAATATTAACCAAGGACAGATAAAGGTAGATGTTTGTGTATTAAAACAATAATGATGTGCTCTAGAGTTCTGTAAGGCGACAATTTATCTTTAATTTGCCATGCAGGTCATTAAGAACACAAAGCACAGTGAAGGCTCATGCTGGTTTGATCCTTGTGCCAAATACTGGATCCCGTGTTGGCTGGACTCTCATTTATTTTGGGCCATGAGAGCCTTAAAAAAACAGTCACAAAGATGTCATTTAAATATCTTCAAAATGGTAAACTACCCAACGTGTTTGTTTCACTGAACCACCTCGGCATCAGGTGATGTTGTGATGCAGGTCTGGAGGAAAAGTCGTCATTGCGTCTGCAGAACTTTGTGGATGGAGGATGTTTGGGCGCCAAAATGTCTTTGCTTTGTTTAACATGCAAGGAAGAAAAAAAAAAAAAAACAGACCGGCGACATTGAATCAGCAAACTGAGCTGAACTGTAAATGTCAATCTGGAACTCAATTGACCTCACAGTTTCATCAAAACAGTCTATTGAGAACTTCAGAGAGACGGACACAATAGTAGGGTTGCACTGCCTCAACCTCTTATTACACCTAAAAATGCCCTTTTTGCGAGTGAAGCGGTGCAAAGAACACATGAACTGTGGTCATACAGTCCGATGACTCATCCTTCACCCTGTTTTTGGGCACGTGTGGTGCACGCCACGCCAGCGTCTAAAAGCAGAACGTTCTCGAAGGTGAAGGGTCTGGCGGGAGGCCACTGCATCTCTGTGAAGGTACTGAAGACCAATAAACACGAAGCGGCTAAAAATGGCTTATGATTCTGTAAACATGTCTGTCATGGTAGGAGACAGTCCTGGTGAATGACTACAGGGCTGCTCACTGAGGCATTTGATGAGCATAAACATGAATTAAAATGCATGCCCAAATGAATCAGCTGGGAAGCCCTGACCTAAAAACGAACTGCTGGGTTTGTGTTAAGAGTCAATTCCTTCTTGTTTCTTTGCATTCTTTGCTCCATTTCTTACATATGTAGCATGCCTCTGTGCTTACACTGTGTTAATGTGACTAAACACTAATGAATTCATGAATTTACACAATGTAAGCACAACATTTTGACATAGGACTCTAAAATTAGGCAAAAAAAAGCAAAGCCTTTTAGAGTGTTTTCAAGATGTTTAGTGGATCATTTTTAGTTGCATATATTCTTATATTGGGCTGCAAGGTGGAGCGGTAGGTAGCACTGTTGCCTCGCAGCTAGAAGGTCACCAGTTTGCGTCCCGGTGGGGACACCAGGATCTTTCTGCGTGGAGTTTGCATGTTCTCCCCGTGCAGCGTGGGTTCTCTCCAGGTTCTCCGACTTCCTCCCACAAAGTCCAAAAACGTGTTGAGGTTAATTGGTGATTCTAAATTGTGTGAATGTGAGTGTGCTTGTTTGTCTGTCTCTAAGTGTAGCCCTGTGATAGACTGGTGACCTGTCCAGGGTGTCCCCTGCCTTCACCTTAAGTCAGCTGGGATAGACTCCAGCGGTGTATAGATAATGGATGGATGGATGGATGGATGGATATCACTTTTCTTAAAAAAAAAAAAAAAAAAAACGTACAACAAAACCAGATAAGCTTAAAGAAGAGATTTAAAAGACGCTAGAGACTCAGTGTGCGCAGAGGTCTCTACAAGCAAACACTAAATCCTTCTTTGTCACAAACTGTGACCTGACGATCGCCAGCAGGGCTCCGTCTCAGCCTGAATGGTCGAGGGGGCGCATAAAAAGTCAGTAAATCAGGCCTGTATTGAGGAGCAAAGCTGTTTAGGGCCTTAAAGGTGAGGAATAACACTTTCAAATCAATTCAAAATCTAGCCGGTGTAGGGAGCCAAGCACAGGAGTAACATGATCTGGTCTCTTTACCAAGTGCAGACAGTGGGGGGAGCCCTGGCTAACACCTGGATGAAGTGCACTGCAGTAATCACGCAGAGAACAAACAGAGGCATGTGCAACTTTTTGTAGCTCAACTATTGAAATTAGTTAATTTTAGCAAATTATCTTACAATGCATAGTTGAGGATGATGGAAATGTCATTAGTTTACAGTTCCCTAATGGGCAAAACATATTTTTAAGGATTACAATTTATCGTAAGGGTGGGAAGGGAATGTGAGGACCAAATGTCTTTACATTTTATTTAGTACTTGTTGGGATGTTTTAGTCTGAACCACAGTGATGAACAGATTGATAGATTAAAAAGCACGATGATAGCGCGACTAAAAGTCAACATCATTTTATTCCTGCTGCCTGCTTGCAACTGTTGAAATAAGGAGGAATGAAGGACTGAATTATAATATCATCAAGATCACTCAAACTAAGACTCATTCTTCAGATATACAGAAGACTTTTAAAGTGTTAATAATGTGACTAACATTTTCTGTCTCTGTCATCTCTGACTGCATGTATTTGTCATCATTTTTTGGAAATTATTAAGCAGTATTAGATCAGCTCCCAATTTTAGTCCTTCTGTCAGACTAAAGTACTTTGTCATTTGTTAAACTCTATTAATCGGTATTTATGCTTTTGTCTTAGTGCCTTAAAATGTACTAGACATTGTTGTCTGTGCCCACTAATACAGGAGATATTGTCGGTGACTTTTAACTAATACAAGTGTAATGATTTACATAATATCCCAGTAGGGCAATGATTATGAAGGCACTATTAGTTTAGCCTGCTTTATGAATGTACTTTGGCCTAAAAAATGCACAGAAAGGCCTTTTGTCCTCTCCTGGATCTTTCAGCTTTTGGCCTGACTCATGTCCACGGCTTAATTGGATACTCCGATTGCTAACTGAAACCATCTCTAAACACGAGTCTTTATGCGCCAGGGCGGATTGATTGTATCAGACAGGCAGCATATTGTGCTCGTGTGTAACTGATACAGAAGAGGTGGAAGGCCAATGTGCTTTTAAAAAACCTCCCCATCTGCAAAATACTCTCGAACGCGACAGGTGGACGAAACACAAAATCTGCTTTTTGACCTTTTTTATGTGCCTCGGCTCCCCTTTCGCTTCATATTTATGTGGAAGTCATTCATTAAACTTGCTGCTTGCTTACTCTGCAGCCATCGAGGCAGAGGTTATAGTGAGTTAGCAAAGCTTTTGGGTTCACCAGAGGTCCCGTGCGTGTTGCCAGTTGAATGAAATCCCAGCAGGCAGCAGGTTCTTTTCAAGCCTTACATGTATATATAGCCAATAATGCAGGCTATGATGCATGAGGATGTGTTCCAATTGGATAATGAGTGGGTGGCTCAGAGGCAGCAAAGGGAGAGAAAGACACTGTAATTACATAAACTTTTTTCCCCAGTGGGACTCGAGATCATAGTGATCTGAAGTGCTCTATGCACCCAACCGCTTGTTAACCAACAACCATCTAACATTTTAATTGTCCAACAGAAGTGAAGTCAGAACTTTGATGTGATCCTTTTCATTTCTCTCTCCCTCCGCTACCTTCGCTGGCACGTTTTCCGCCGTCACACGATACCACCAACATGGTTTTTGTGCTGTTTACAGCCACATATGTCGAGTCCGACGATGATCCTTTGTCATGCCTGTAAAACACAAATCCCATCGCGATGATAGATGCTCATTTGGATGCTCGCAGGGCTGTAATAAAGTTGTCTGGGGTCTTTAAATGGAGACGTGCGAAACGTCTTCCCTGAGCTGGTAATGTTTATGACGCAGGACAACACCGGACAGTATCGCTGCCTTGACCCTTGGCTCACACAGAGTCTCACAGGAGGACAATGACACAGAGCCTGCATACATTAGGTGTGGCCTTTCAGTCCAGGATTTACTGTGGCTTTCCACACTGTGTTTACAGGATTGTATCAGCCTTTTTGCACGAGACTAGAGGTCAATAAGCAAGAGGCAGAGAGACACGTGCGCACTTTGAAGCGCAGGTAACAGTCATGTGGAGTTGAGAAAGAGCCGACCGGTGATGAAAGTGAGATCATTCTGTTTTGGATGACGGTGTTGTTTTCACAGCTCAGACGGACTTTTCTTTGCACATTGTTTGAAGCGCCGTGCAAACCTACAGATGGATCTCACCGGTAAATCAGAAGCTTACGCGTTAAACCAAGTATTTTTGTAGAATTTAAAAAAGACATCGGTGCATCACTTCAACAACAGACCATTGCATCACTGTTCATAACACTGTGTGTGGAAAACTACTGAACTCAAGAAAGTGTTTTTAAACCACCGTGTATGAAAGAACAAGAAAGAAACATCAAAACTCAGGTTGTCATTTTTATATTATTTTTATCATGTGACAAAAGGCTCAAAATTGAAAAAAAAAAAAAATACACCATATATATATATGTACAGTAATTATTACCAATTTACTGCAAGTCATGAGACATTTCTCAGTGTCAGCACAGATGGTACTGATTGAAATAATGAAAATATGGTTACAGTACAATAAGTCAGTGTGTTTGCACGAGGCACATGCGGGGTGTCTTGCTTTTGTTTTGATGACACGTTTCAAAGTCCAACTGATGCTGGAAGCGTCGTATCCCCTCATATATATATATATACGTCTGTGCTGGGATCAGTTTGGATGCAAAGGAGCAAAATTACATGTTAACTCGAAATCACGTCTTTGCTATACTATATATATATCAGCCCAATATCTATAAAGAGCAAAATGGCAGATGGAGTGATCAGCCTTTCCAACCCTAAATTTGTTCAGAAAAATGTGCTTGCAAACCATTGGGTACTTGACAGCAGTGGTGAAAAAAAGTACTTGAATTTGTACCAAAACCGCAATGTAAAAAAGTCTTCAAAACTTTACTTCAGTGAAAATACAGATATTGACACAAAAATGTATCAGTAGTAAAAGTACTCGATAGGCAACTGAATTACCCTGGTCTTGTGGGATTATTAATGTGAATGTATTAATATATCATCATGTAAGTGGAATGTTGCGTGTGTTCAAGGCGGGGCTCGTTCTACAAACTTTATATGCAGTATCAGTGTATAAAAGCATCATAATTTACAAAAACATGATATTCTTTCAGTGTAAAATCTGAACAAAAAAAAAAAAGTCAAATGTATTTCAGTAAAGCAGAAGCGGCAAAAAAATGTAAATTCTTAAGAAAAGCACCTCAAAATTTTAGTTAAGTTACATTCTCATATTATACAGTATGGCTTATTGCTACTAACGTGGCTACAGGTGACTAGCAAAAGGTGGATAATAACTTTTAGCATATGAACGTCACTTTTTTTGATTTCTTTTGATACAAGAAAAGTTGCTTTGAATGATGTCTAGTTGGCTGCTGAGTGTCTTTGTATTTAAGGATATAAATACAAGCAGTTCATGGTTTCTGTCACACCACTGTAAAGGCATAAAGGGTCTTCTTCAAAGTATAACTTCATTATCATACACAAAAAAAAAGATTTTTATATAATTTAACCCCTCTTTGTCCCAATTATATTAATCACCACTTTCTTCCACAATCAAGTCTCAGGTGTCCATGAAAACGAGTCTTTTGAGACCTTGACAGCAAACGGACGGTTCGCTGTGTGGTCCCATGCTGTCGCTCTGACCGTCAGCCTTTGTCTGGCGCCTGTGGATCGGGATGGCAGGGTGTGCATGGATCTTCTCCTGGTGCACAACCAGGACTCACACCCCAGTGTGGTTGGCCCATGTAGGGAAAGAGTCCAGGTGAAACATGGCCTTCCCCCAGCTGTTAATGGCCAGCGTGATGCAAAGGATGCCGATGACGTTCATGACTATTCCTGTCCTGGCCTGGTGGAGGAGAAGGAATGTGAAGATTGTTATCTCCTAAATTCATTATCAGTACCTGTGCAGATGGAAATGCTGCTCTATTAAGTGTGACTGTATCAGTGCAATAATGTGAACTTTTGTCAGACTTTTTCCCTGTATTGATTTTTTTGTACGGCTCCAAGTTGTTAGGCTATCTGACAATCCGTCCTTGTCATTCACGTGAACACAATGTCTTCAAGGAATTTCTTCAAATTCAGTACAAAGTTCTCTTAGATGAGCTGATGAGAATTTGGTGGTCAAAGGTCACCTACTCTATGAGGTTACAAAACATATTTTTGGCCATAAATCAACAATGCACAATTATGACATTTAGTTTAACACAAATGCCTAACTGAAGTCAAATATTGAGTTATGAGATTTATTAACTAAAAGGTCACAGGGTCAAGTCTGGACAATTGGCTGTAACCTGCACTTGACTGGTTGGCGGAGGCCTGCAACGGCAAGGCGTTATTTAGACGTTTTCTAATTTGATCCTATTAAATTTTATACGATGTGCATGTTTCATAAGATACCACTCTCATCTTGGTCTGGCAAATGCAATGCTACAGCTACAAGTGCTTAGCATAAAGCTTGGAAACAGGGGGAAACAGCTTGCAGACACTGTAAAACAACTAGTTATTTTTACCATTTGGGTTTGGACTAAACCAGCTGGAACACGCTTATTAGTGGTATCCTGGTAGACAGGCTTTTGACCTTTGTCATACTTTCACGTTGCAGACTCCTCTCAGTGTAAATCACGTTTATTTGACTTTGTTTACATGTTCATATGGTGCTTTTTTAGTCACTGGAAGACACATCATCAGGGAAAAAAGCAGTCATTGCCATAGCTGAGTATATTCACCTTGAAGTTGCAGCGTACCGATGACAGGCTGAAAAACACAGATTAGGGCTTCCAGGGTTTCATATGTGTCAAATCTAAGGAATCCGGTTGACTAGTGAGTTACTTCAGAATTGTTTTATAGCGTTTGAACAGAGTCATAAGTGAGCTGGTGTGCTTGAGGGGAGAGGTGGATGGACAAAAAAAGTAGAAGTTCAGAGATTCACAAGTTCTAGAGAAAGTATTGTGTGGAGTTACATGCAAGCCGTTCATTTCATGGAGAAAAAAAAAGGTAAATATACAACTTTGATAAATAGACGTGAGTTTTTACGGGTTTAATCAGTGACCAGAGAGGGACTTTATACATCCGCAAGCGACAATAACCACAAGTTCTGCAGTCTTACAGGTGTAACAGTGGCTCTTAAAGTCACGGCGTTGCACTTTCAACATATAATTTACACAATAAGCAAGACAAACCACTGGCGCACTCACCATGTCAGCAACCTTGAGGTATCCGTAAGAGAAGACGATGGCGTTGGGAGGGGTGGCGACGGGCAGCATGAAGGCGAACGAGGCGCTCAGAGTACAAGGCACCATGACGTACAGAGGATTGATTCCGATAGACTGAGACTGCAATAATCACACAGAAGGTTTCAACAGTCTGAGGCCGGGATGATCACAGCCTTGATTACAAAATCCTCCACTCCTCTATCTGGCTATTTTTCTGCAACCGTAATCACTGACTCATAACTCAGAGTGAAATGTGTGCAATTCTGCAAGAAGAGAAAACTCTCATTAGGTGGGTGTAATTAAGATGTAATTCCTGCGAGCTCGGTGCTGAGTCATGATATCCAGAATAGAAAAGCACAACATGTGTAGCGATAATGGCAGACTACTAGGATGCAGAAAACATTACTGTGTGGAATTTGCTTCTGAATTACATATCCTGCAGCACAGTAGCTTACAAGTGCACAGTAATTTCTGGTTCTCAAAATAAACTAAGGGTGAAAAGACTTAAACTTTATACTTAGTCTTCTTTAAACTGGAGGCTGTATATCAGGTCACCACGATGACAGTGTTTTGTCTTGTCAGATCGTTTTTGTTTAAATCAAACGCTCAAGACTCACTTGACAGGATGACACACAAAGTGACATACCGCAAGCTACGATTGCCGCAAAGTGTCATCTCCATGCTTTTAGCTGAGTAAATGATCTTTTCTCTCTCTCTCTCTCTCTCTCTCTCTCTCTCTCTCTCTTTTCCTCTTGTCTCTATCTTCACACTTGTGCATGCACCATATCAATCTGAACTCTCACTTGGCACTGTCTTTCGCAACCCATCTTTGGCATTCCCCCGAGTGCTCAACTCGCAGGCACAGTAATGCTATTCTTCAGCAGCAGCGGGGTGGGCAGTGTTACAAGGCACTGGACTGAATTGGTGTGTTTGGCAGGTTATTAATGGGAGGAGGGGCCCACGCTAGGGGACCCAACATATTCAGCCTGAATGGGCAACTCGATGGGTAACCAAACATGGGAAAATAGGCCGGCTCACACTGGGAGTAGTTTCAATGCTGCACTCCAATTGGGGAAATCAGCTAAAAAGAAATTACACTGAGGAGCACTTCACCTAACTGAACTGCTGCTGCCAAACAGGACTGTCAGTCTCCTGCACTCTGAGATTTCTTTCTTTTTTCTTTTTTTTTTCAAACACATTTCCCTTTCTCTTTGAGAGCGCTTACCATTGAGGCTAAGACAGGGAGGAAGAGCGTCGCAGTGGCCACATTACTGGTGCACTCTGTGAAGGTAGCAATCAGTAGGCATAAGATGATAGCAATTGCCCAGGGAGGGATGCTTTGCAAGGGAGCCATCTGATCTCCCAACCACTTTGACAGTCCTGATACCTAAAAAAAAAAACATAACGACACATATAAAGGGCTTGATGCATGTACAAAATCTACATCAACACAGCTGAACTCTATACAAACTATATACAAACATTTATTCATTATGTCTTGAGTGTTCTTAATCTTCCAATAAACAAAATGTTTTCTTGCTGACTGACAAGTTTGCACGCTCAGCCCATCTTCTGTTTGCCAGCGGCTTTAAAATGTGCATAAGAATGAAAATTATTCCTTCAGTTCATGTTGTATTCGATGCAGTTGTGTTTCATATTGCGCAGACATCAGTATACCGAAAAGGAAAATAAACTAACACCCTTTCTTGAACTTACACCCGATAGTTAGTGGATTCAAATATAAAAAATGACAAGTTATCTTACATGGAAACTAATAAATACTGATTCCTGTCTGTGCACAAAACATTTCAACCTTTAATATAAAATGAAAATACATTACTAAGACATTAAGGCGTCCTCTGAACAAAAGGAAAAACACATATGTTGCATCACAGCTTAATGTGTTCAAGAAACAAAAGCAACGCATTTAGAGAACATTTTAAATAGTAGCACATTAGGAAATGCTTGTTTTTCATTAGGAAGACATTAATGCAGCTCTGATATAGCATAAAAATAAACAAAAAAAAAATGTGCAGCTGTCATGAGATACAATCAAAAACAATAACAATGGATTACACACACACGCATTGTTCTTGTGAATCACTGTAAAATCCCTGACATTGTTATTCTGACCATATTGTGTGACAGCGCATAAATCAGCCTTACTGCTGTCGTTGCCACTTACTTCACTGCCCTTGGCCAGAGCAAAACCTCCTCCAAGAAGAAGCACAATACCCCACGGTAACTTTTTTTGGGCAACTTTCCAGGTGAGGAGAGGTGGCGTTGGGCCAGCGCTTTGATGAGGTGCTACAGAGCCAATAAATTAAACATCAGAGTTAAATCATTGCCCAGTCGTCTCCTTTCAAGCCTCGGATGTAAGAGTGGGACACATTGTGTATACTCTTTTAGAATGATGGCTCACCTAAGTCGAAACCTTGATTCCTCCATGAACAGAAACGTGGGGGTTTAGAGGGCAGAACGAAGAGAAGGACGGCAACGAAGATTGCTACCGTTGCATCTGTCACATACCTGAGAAGTGGAGAGATGAAGAAAATGCAATTACATGGGTTTTTTTTTTTTTTTTTTAAAGTAATGCAGAGTTGAAAACTTGGTGTTGCAATTAGAAACAGAAACGTGTGTCTACAAACTCTGCTTTGGAGTTGAAGAGCTCTGTGGCCCATCCGCTGACAAATCCGGGATCCCTCGAAAACCACCCCACCACCAGCAGAATGAAGAGACCCAGGACGCTGATCTCTCCGAAGGACATCGGCCCCAGCAGACGGTGCTGCTCACGGATCACATTGTAGGCAGCGATGTCCTTCTCTGTCTTCACAGCCCCGCAGCCCCAAGTCTTCTTAAAGCTAGAGGGATCACGCGGGAACAAAAACAAAATCTCCGTGTCACCTCTGCACTCGATCACACTGTTGATGCGGTAAAAAGTTTCTTGATGTTCATTCAAGTCTCTGTCACTATAATTAGGCTTTAGCCGTCACAAAACTCACTTGAATCCCATGAAGACAAACTGCAGCCAAAGCCAGGCCAGCGTGAGCATGAGGATCATGTTGGGGAAGGCAAAGCCGAACCAGGAGGCAAAGTTAATCACGTCCCCGTTTTCTGGAAACAATCTATTGGAAATGACAACAGAGAGGAAAAAATATTAAGAACCAAGATTGTATAAATGGAATGATACACTGGAATTTGATTCAACAAAACGCTCACTGATTCATTTGACCCTTGAGCACCAGATTGGGGCCGGTTCCTGTCAGAGTGGCGGTGCCCCCGATGCTGGCAGCGTAACAAACACACAGGGTCATCCCTTTGCACATTTTCCGCCTTTCTGCTGCCTCCTTATGCCTGGCAGCCTCCACTGTGGCATCCAAGAAAGTCACCACCACTGGAACAAAGAGCAGGGGATGAAAAGAGCTACAAGCGGCAAGCAGGAACAGCTTACAATGCTGCATATGTTCGTGTTTTTTTCTTTTTTTTTCTTGGCCAAACAGGTAGAACATTGTACTTGACAAGACCTCACCTTGTCCCTCAGTCTGTTTCTCTGTCTGCAGAGGAGGTTTGCTGTCAGGCTCTGATGTCTGGACCTGCTCATCCGTGCTGAGGATTTGAGGGATTTCAGCCTCGGTGTTGTTGAGCTGCTCCAGCACTGCCTGGACAATAGGCACCATCATGGCTGTGGTAGCCGTGTTGCTGATCCACATGGACAAGAACGCCGTCACACCCATGAAACCCAACATCAAACTGTCAGGGAGATTGAAAAAAAAAAAAAAAGAAAGAACTGTAAGTGGCCTTGGATTAGAAGAAGGCATCAATAACAACAAAAGGCAAAAACTGTGTTTTATGACGATGAAACCCTTGAACGTTGATTACTTTATCAGTTATAGGTACTTTAGATAACAGAGCTGATTAGATAAGGCAAGAAGTGTTGACGACTGGATGTGTGAAGCTGAGCCACTTACAGCGCTGGACGAACACCAACGAGGAGCAGCACCCTCAAGGCGATGCGCTTGTGCAGATTCCAGTGTTCCACGGCTACAGCGACCATCAGTCCTCCCACAAACAGCAAGTTGGTGTCCTTCAGGTACTGCATGCACACCTGAGACAGCAGGACCAAGCAGAGTTAGATGCATGCAGGCAGAATTTTCAAATTGCTCCCACCGTGGCAGGAACTTTACTTACATCTTTGGACTGCATGATGCCAAACAGGGGGAAAAGGAGAGCTGGGAGCAGAGCAGTCACAGCCAGTGGCAAGACCTCGGTGCACCAGTACACCGCCATCAGGATGATCACATAGGCACATTCTGATTCCTAGATTCAAAATAAATAAATAAATAAATAAATAAATAAAGACTCAGGTTTTCACCTCTACACACTTTGGATTTATGTTAAGGTTCATTTCCCTTTTATGAAAGTTGTATAACTTTTTATGTGGTGCTATAATGGTCCAAAGGGTGAAAGTAAGTGTCCTATTGTTTCTGATCAGCTGATTCAGGAAACACTCCTTGTATTGTCATTATAGTAATATTACATTCCAATTTGTCATGTTTTACTGCTCCACTTTGACGAACTTTTACTCTTTTTTTTTTTTTTTTTAAACAAAGCAGATTGATGCTTCTGTTCATATGACACGTACCTCTGCATGCCTGCTTTGCATTGTGTCCTTATCATAACATGCTTGCAGCCTGTGTGCGTATGTCGCATGTAGAGGTAACAATGTGGACCCCTGAGACCGTGTGTTCCCACGCTGGACATGACCCTTCATGTTAACAGTTAAAATAACAGGACTTCAGGATGCATCAGGCAGCACCGAACTGCTCTCATGCATTTTCGCTGTGCACTTGTGAGCCGCATCAACAGGTGCAAACCTCCTGTCATCTCGCGTTTATGGGTATAGATGTCTATGGCGTGCGTAAATTGCGCGTAATTTGGTTCGGTCAAGTGTTAAAACTGCAATTCATGCGCAATATAAGTACGAGATGTTTCCCCTAATTAAAACATATAATTATATGGTTCTTAGTGGAAGAAATGTGGCTTAAAAAAATATCATTTCTTGAGCAAATATTACAGTTATGTTTAATTCTAAATTTTCGCAGTGGCAAAGTTTTAACCCAACTTTATTCCATTTAGGTAAATTACATACCGGTGTCCCGATGACCAAAGGCAGTGGAAGAAGAAGACACGGAGTCGAGAAGAGGATAAGCGGATTCTTAACAGAGCGAAGATATGTGAAGAATGCCATCCTGAAGGAAAACGCAGAAAAGGAGGCTTCGCACCATGGATCGCGCTTTTGAGGCGCAGGCGAGAGGGGGAGGGGGGAGTCCCACAGCAAATAAAGGAGGGAGAGAGAGACGAATCACAATGAGGAGAGAGGACGAAAGGGAGGGAGAGAGATGTACAGCCACCAAAACAAAAGGAATTACTGATTGACAGGGGGGGGAAACTTCTTTCACATGATCAGCAAAAAAAAAAAAAAAAAAAAAAATCTTCTCACTTCTTTATTTTTTTCTGGTATTGCAATCACAATTCTGCAGTGTTTCCATTCTGAGAAAAAAGGTTTGCAAACTGAAGATCCTGTAGTTAGAGGCGATTTTTACTTATTCAGGATTTTTTGTTATCAGTGATGACATTTGGATGAACAAGTTTAATCATGTTTGTACTGTCTTTGAGGCAGATAAGATAAACACTTACAAGCCTTTATCAGAGCAGACTACATGTCACAGGTGACAAAGAGGTAACATGATTTTTACTTAGAAGAGTGTATGAAGTCACCAGAAATCAATTTCCTTCCACATGTTTTTCCCCAGAAGCACAAATACTATACTTTCTATATAGATCACTGTGTTGTAAGTAACTTAGATTTACTCAAGTGCGTAGTTCCATTCTTTTATAACTTTTTTCTTCTTCATTACATTTCTGAGGCAAATATTGCACTTTTTTTTTACACCATGACCTTTATTTTATTGCTTGAATTATTATGCAAATTAGGTTATTTATACAAAACATACAATAACAGAAAGGATGTATTATTGCAGGACGAGCTATCCAGCAGCACATAAAGCAAACAAAATCTGCCTCACATTCAACTTAAATAAATTAAAATCTAAAACCATTATTGTGAAATGTGGCATTTTATTTTTCGGATTGTAAATCTTTATTAATGCCAGTGCTTTGGTACTTTTACTCAAGTCAAATTTTTAATGCAGGGCTTTTATTTTAGTATTTCTATGTAGTGCTTTTGTTATTTTTACTTAAGTAAAACAGAAAGAAAAAAAAAGTCTACCTCTGATGACGCACGATGCATCATTCTTGCCTCACCCTATTTTGGTGAAATGGCTGTGAACTGAAGTAATCGTCATCAGGATTTGGGCTGCTTTCATTTTTCATCAGAAAACCATAAAATGACTGCCTCAAGGCAGAGTCTTTCCCTGGAAAAGACTGAGGTCATGAGTCCAGGAGAAAAGCCTACAAACTTTAAATTCCAAAAAAAAGTGTTGAACTTTCAGGTAACTTTCCAGTAAATCTTATCTTATCGTGACCTGGACTGTTGACTGCCACGCTCCAGGAAGTCAACGCATTAAAATCAATAATCCTGCACTCCTATATACTTATTATTAGGTGTATTTTTACACTGTCGTTAGACTGTTTAATGCTCTCTTTTTATTGTCAAAACCAGAAATTTTGCACCTTGATTGTAAATGTCAGCAATTTTGGCAACTTATTTCTTCGACCAGCGCTACCCATAGAGACAAAATAATGAATTAAAATATGTGTCTAAAATAAGTCCGATTTTAATATTTAAAAAAAAATGCTGGTCTGTGTGTCAAATGCAGTGGATAGAACCAACTCTCTATCAACGAAGAGTCCATCTGTAGACCTTAGGTGTGGGACCACAAGCCTGTGAGACAGATGGGAGAAAGTCATGTCCTCAGACGGGAAGCTTGTCATTTTCTGCTACAAAAGTATGACCACAAATGGGTTTGTTACCTGAGCAACCTCAGAAAATGGGTTGCATTCAAGTAGCTGCATTAGCAAGCTTGGCTTCCTCAAACGTAGCCCTGTAACCTCTATACAGACAACTCTTGGCAAGCAGTTTTCATTTATTTCAGCACACCAGAAATGCGGGGTTTCCTTTATTGTGTATCACAGCTGGATTGGACGTGTTTTATTTTCCTCTTATCTCACTGAAAACGGTACGTTTTGGTCCAGATCAATGTATTTATCAGTCAGTGGATGAGTTAACGTTTGTTTAGCCTACTTTAAAAAAAAAAAAAAAAACGGTAAACATTTCATTTTACTCCTGCCATCTCAGCTTTTCTGTTTTCTTTTTAAACACTTAAAACAAGCTTCAGACGAGAAACCACCGTGTTAAGGCCATAATGCTGCTGTCTGCCAGAACTGGGCAACGAGTTCATGAAGGACAGAGATGATGAGAAAAGGAAGAAAAAGTTGTTTTAAGAGGATGAAGTGCTTTTTAAATGGATCCTAGTGGCACTCAAGTGGCACTTTGAACCAAAAAGGCCCGCAGCCTGTTTGTACCAACAGCACAGACAGAACACAGAGGTAATAATGCTGAACAAATGCTCATTTCATCTCTGTGAATTAAGGCAATGTAAATGTGAAAAATGACTTTTCATATTACCACTTTGTCACAGGTCACATCAGGTTATAGCTTTTTTCAGCCAGCGGACAACCGCAGAACCCTTCTCGCAAATTTATAAGATTATAATCACAAATTATGTCACACAATGCAAAAGCACATAAATTGCAGGGCTGCTGTAACAGACCGGAATGCGATGCTCAGTATGTCACATTGTGTCCACTCTCCTGTTATGTAATATAGGTTCAGGACATTGCAGTGAACGCTATAAACCAAAAACCAACAATGTGCTTTGGAACATATAGCACATTCGGCCTGGCATTGCTATAAACTACTAAGAGCAAGACCGACGAGAAGAACATTATATGCTGAGCCAAGGAATGTCATGTTCTTTGGCTGCATCTTTTTTGCAAAAGTGCTGACAGTAATTATGCTGCAATGGTGGTATGCTAGGATGAGAGAAGCTTTTAATTTGTTTCCCTGTAATTGTGCGTCTCCAGCCCGCTGCGGTCATGCATATAGGCTCATTTTTTTTTACCAATTTCTGTGACATGCAAAACGTGTTATAATCCGGACAGTCAATTTGTTTTTGTGATAACTGCCTTAATTCTGCCACTTTGTTTGATCAGTTGTGCCTGCTGTTTTTCACTTTCCTCTCAAAATGAATGGCAATCAAGTTGGCACATCCATACATAAAAGTGTGTGTACTTGAAAGCTGTTTAAAACATTGTTTGGGCACAAGATTGACAAGAACACCGTCCCGTTTGCTCACAACATCAGGACTCACACACAGCAAGAAAACTAAAGCTAACTGACATATAACTTCTTAAATAGCATCCATGTGAAGTTTGCAGACTCTACCATGAGCCTCACAAGTTAAAGTCACTGAAAACCGTCTCAGAGAAAATATTTGCATATACAGACGAATACATTTTCTGTATAAACACGGAGTAAAGTCCTTTTAAACTTCAATCTTTGCCATGTCTCTCTTCGGATAAAACGGACCATAGAAATAAATACATCTCATTCAGTCCCCGATGAACAGGTCAGACTTCAAATCACTGCAATTTGGTGTGGAGAAAATAACCATAAAAGCAATGTCAGAGTTGATTTCATGATTTCACTGCTGCGCATTTGGCTGCCAGCCATCCCTTCTGACCACATGACAGCGTCACACTGAATGAAAATACAACAGCGCTCTATAAACGTCCTGATGCAATTATCTTTATGGGACATTATAATAGACTGAGTCAAAGTTGGAGCCACTGAAACAAAATAAAAAGATCAAATGACTGCAAATTTACAAGTCAGCACAAGACTGCTGCAGGGTTTGTCTGTGAAACTGCAGATGTCATGCCATCTTGTGGAGAAAACTCAAACAACCTCTCAGTCAGATGTAAATTGAAACTACTTGTTATCTGGGAGGCCTATTAGGATTCTTTACTTAAGTAAAAGCACCAATACACCAACGTACCAATACTCCATTGCAAGCAAAAAAAAAAAAAGCGTAAATAGTACGTAGATATTAGCAGAAAAATGAACAAAAGTATTAAAAGATATATTTATATTGGTTTGGTGCAAGGTGGCGCAGTTGGTTAGCACTGTTGCCTCGCAGCGGTTCGCGTCCCGGTGGGGGCACCGGAATCTTTCTGCGTGGAGTTTGCATGTTCTCCGGGTTCTCCGGCTTCCTCCCACAGTCCAGAAACATGCTGAGGTTAATTGGTGATTCTAAATTGTCCGTAGGTGTGAATGTGAGTGTGCTTGGTTGTCTGTCTCTAAGTGTAGCCCTGTGATAGACTGGTGACCTGTCCAGGGTGTCCCCTGCCTTCACCCTCAGTCAGCTGGGATAGACTCCAGCCCCCCCACGACCCTAGTGAGGATTAAGCGGTGTATAGATAATGGATGGATGGTTTAGTGCCACTGACTGATATGTATGATACCAGTAAATTATTAATAACGATGCATCAGTGTGTCAGCAGCATGTCTCTGCTGTAGCTGCTGCATGTGGAGTTTGTTTGAACCACTTTACATACAGTTTTATATTCAGGGACAACAGATTTTTTTTTTAAAATGGCCTTTTTAAATTGTTTAAATCTGATCGTTTATTGAAATGAATCGACTTAAGAAGCTTATATGGAGAAATAAATTATTGCTAGATTTTATCTGAAATACAACACCAATTAGACATCAGTTAGGAATACTGGTTTAATCTTTTAACAATGCCATGTATTATAAAAGCTTGTAATATCATCCATCGTGTAAAATCTTAATTTAAAAAGTAACTGAAGCTGTAAAATAAATGTAGCAGACTGGACGTATAAAGCAGAATAAAATGCAAATACTCAAGTAAAGTACAAGAAACTCAAAATTGTATTCAAGAACAGTACTCGAGTAAATATACTGAGCTACTTATCTCTACTGTAAATTGGGCAGTAGTTTACCATGAGGTAGTTCCTAGATAAGGTAATTTTCTTGGATTTTAAAGGCCAAAAAATTGCCTGAAAAATGTAGAATTGTGGCTCGATGTTGTTCACACGAATAATTAACATAGCTGTTTGCTGGGTGACTTTAAATCAAGTATTCAAGCTCTTTATTTGCCACATGGGAATCATTGGATTTACTGTGAAATACAAAGTGACAAGCACTTTGCAAAAGACAACAAAGACAGATTGCTGAGTATAAAACTGTGTTTTTCCCACACGGAGATAACATAAAAAAGCTCAACAGTGTGGCCTGTGTGCCTAGAGGACAGGCTATACTTAAGCCCTTCCCTTACCACTAAAACTATGTTAACTTAAATTTATTGTTAAATCAGATGAAATTAAATCACCTACAGATGTCTTCTTTTCCCACTGGGGCTGTCACCACTTTTAAAAATGTGTGTGTTACTTGTAGGGTGAACTATGGTAATTCTTAACTAGTCAAATGTCAAAATAACTCATTACAAAAACCTCCAGTTGATGAAAAATGCTGCAGCCAGAGATCTGACAGGAACCAGTGAGAGAGAGCGAGCATCTGTCTTCCTCCCATGTTAGTTTCTCTTCACTGGCTACCTTCAAAATCCAGAATAGAATCTAAAATCCTTCTCCTCTCATTGCAAAGCCCTTAATGACCAAGTTGCATCACATCTTAAAGACCTTATTGTCCAATACTGTCCTGAAAGAGCACTTTGCTCTCAGACTGCAGGTTTACTTGTGGTTCAAATAGCTTTCATAAGTAGTATAGAAGGCAGATTCTTCAGCTAGGAGGCTGCTCTGCTGTGGAGACAGCTCCTAGTTTGGGTTCAGGACGCAGACACCCTCTCTACTTTAAAGATTAGGTTAAAACTTTCTATTTTGATAAAGCATGTGGTTAGAGCTGGCTCAGGTGATTCTGAAACATGCTGCTACAAGCCTGGGCTGCTGGGAGACTTCCTATGACGCACTTAGAGCCTCTCTTCTCTGCTCTTTTTTTTTCTCTCCATACATTTATACGCCACCATTGCACGTCACTGACTACGTGTCGTCTCTGTCCTGTAGTTTGTGGTTTTTCCTGTCTGCAGGTATCTCTGGATCTGGAGCTACACATCTCTGAGCTGCAGTTATTGTCCTCACCACATCCCCAGTGTTCATTGTTCTCTTATGCTTTGTTTGTTTTCTATCTGCTATTCTTTTCAATTCAATTCAATTCGATTAGTTTTATTGGCATGAAAATCATGTGGATAATGTTGTCAAAGTGTCAAGAAAAAAATACTACAATTGTACTACAGAACAAAAACAACAACACATGGGTCACTCATGCAAGAAAAAACACAAATGATGAAAAACACAAAGAGTAAAAATGTGCATTAAATGATATGATAAAAAATGAAAAGACTGAGATTGAGCTATGAGGACACTGACTAGAGCTGTCGTGTGTGATTAAGCTGTCTGTGACTTACAGACATTATTTTCAACAAATTAGTTCTTTTTTTTAGTTAAACACATGACAGTGAATAAAAAAATCTTAGAGTTGGCCTCTGATTTTTATTATTCTTTTAAATAAAAAAAAAAAAACTCTCCCCTTTAAAATCATTTATATGTACATTTTTTATTTTTTGTTTTTTCCTGTGTCGTATCTGTGTACGTCTGTTGAAAGCTGCTGTCAACGATGTGAATTTCTCCTTGTGAGATAAATAAAGGCGTATCTTATCTTATCTTATCTTATCTTATCTTATCAGCCCAAACGGTCAAGGCAGATGTCCATCCTGCCTGATCTCTTCCTGTTAAAGGAGAATTTTCCTGTTTCCACTGTTGCTGAAGGTAATCTCTATGATTTGTGGGTTTCTCTCCATATTATAATACAGTAAGGTTGTCACATTATCATGCAAATTGCCTTAAGATGACTTCCTTTGTGGATTGGTGCTATACAAAGGAGCTGAACTGATCTGAACTGAATCGACAGTGCACTTAAGAGTCTATACTTCCCTATCGAGTGATCCTTGCTGCTGTTCGTCAGATGTGAGCTCGTTGAGGAAGTCGCTCCTGTACAGCTCTGCAGCGCGTGTCACATGAGATGGGGCTGCTGTTGTGTCACGTGAGGCGTCGCTTCTAAAACATGGCTCCAACTAGCCCAGAACAAAACACAGTCGGATGACCGAGCGCCGTCCGTCCGCCGACACGCACCCGGTGAAACGCCAGAACATGGAGCAGATCCGTGTCACCCCGCAGCGTCTCCCAGCTTTGTGAAGTCAACGTCGTGCGAGTTCGGCATGCATGAAACCGGCGGCGCACCGTTAGCTTAGCGCTAACTAGCTGTCAGCGGCTACAAGTGGTGAGAGGTGAGCGGCTAAACAGCAAGCGCAGCCGGTGTTGGCTGTTATTCTGTAATTACAGTTGTGTTACATCAAATACGTCTTTGTTAGGGGTTGCTTTTTAACACGTTTGTAACTATTTGACGGCTTTTTGCTTGCTTTGATAAGCTACCGTAGCGTTAGCCTCTTTGTTAAGCTAACTGTTAGCTAGCAATAAGTTTCGACGTTACTTCCTTAAAAAGCTTCTTCAAGCTTTCAACTCAGTTTCTGTTACTTATAATGTTTAAAAGGTGGTTCTAACTAAATGCATTTACATTTTATAGTTTTAAAATGACAGTATTTATGGTGTTGTTGTTGTTTCTGGGATATTATATCTGCCTGTCAGCTAGCAACAAATACAAAATTCATTCATTATTGCAACTTGCACATTTGGCCAGAAGCAGTGAGTGACAGTGTCCTTATGGTGAAGTGCAGTTTAAATTAATAAAATAAACCGACAGGCTTGTCAGGAAGCTAAAACTATGTAGTCGTAATGGGTAGAGGCAGCTTAGTCATGTGAGCTGAGCTTCTGCTTCAGGGAGTTGGAGAAAGATAAGTGGATGTCTCTGTTCATCAGCATTACGTTGTACAGCAACTTATATTCTCCTCTGTTGAAAATATTCAAATCCTCATTACACATATTGCACAGCTATATAACTGTTCCAGTAGTTGCTCATCTAATTGTCCATTTATGCCTTTTAATTACTGTATTTCCTCAAAGGCGCAGGTGGAAGTGGAGATTATCTCTGCCCTTGATGACTTTTATTTCTTCCTCCATGGATGCCTGAAAATTATCCCCGGTGGGAGACGGCGAGGTGAACGCAGCTGAAAAGTGTACCTCTGAACAAGCATTTGGAGACTGGCCATGGATTGGCTGATGCAGGCAGTTGAGAGAGACTTGGGGGTTGACCGGCGGCAGCAAGGCCCGGGGCCTCGTCCTCGAGAGCTGGTAGCCCTTGTTCCTGCACGCTGGGTGGTGGGCCTGAGGGAGAGGAGAGTCATGCGCTGCGCCCGCTTCGACAGCATCAGCGAGGCAGAAATTTGCACATACCTTCAATCCTCCCAGGCGAAGTTGCCGCCCGGCTGGACTCGAGTGTGCATTCAGGGTCTGAGGAAGAGCAAGCTGAGCTACAGATTGGCCAGAGACCCATGCAGTCAGCAGATGGAGTTCCTGTCACAGGATTCCTATGTCAAAACCATGCAGTGTGTGTCACAGCATAATGTCAGGTACCGTACATACTTTAAATAATACAGTAAAATGTGACTGTGTTGTTTACAGCTTCCCTCAGTGCTAAATAGTGCCATTCCTATAACAAATAACTCATCCAAAGACTTGAAAAATGCTTTTTTGTGGTTATTAGGTGGAACTTTATCATTTAATTGGTTAATATATGATTGATTCATAAATGTTGATAACTGATTTACTTTTTGAAGTCTTTTGTTTAGCAAAAAAAGCCTACCATTCTTCAGTTTTACTCTGAAAAGCACTAATTTGGTGCAAAACAAGTAGACTTTGTGAACATGTGTATTTTTATTTATTTATTTTACTATTTTCTCTCTTTTAGAATAAATGAATAATTTAAAAAGTGACTGTTTAACTAAATAATGAAAGTAATTGTTGCAGCACGAATACACCTGGAGCTTTTCTTCATATAAACTAGAACTTATTAGCATTTTATTTTTGTATTTAGATGGCATTTTTTTGATACATTAGTTAAGACTGGGTTTGTTGTTCTTTCTTTGTAGGGTTGCTTAATAATTTACTCTTAATAGCTTTTGAAATGGTCTTAAAGTCAAACAGTCAGCCTTAATGGTTTACCATGGCTGACTGTTGAAAAAAAATAACAAAATCATTAAGTTAAACATGTGTAAGATTGTAATATGTTGGCTTTCTGTCTTTTTTAGGAATCTATGGCGTGAAGCTCATTACAAACTTGTCCAGGCATATGCGGGAGCCAGTGAACAGATGCATGTTGCAGCTGTAGATGCCGTGCGTCATGCGCTACAGAAGCTCTTCAATTCCACATTTATCTCATCTGACAGAGTATCGCCATCTCTGTCTCCAGCCAGAGAGAAAGAGAAAGAAAACTACTTGTCATCTAGTTCGTCTTGCTTTTCCAAGTCTCAGTCAGACCACCTGTGTCCTAATGTTCTGCCTGCAGAATGTCTGCTTGAGACAGCAGAAATGCTGTATGTGATTTTACCTTATACTCAGTATTCACTTCATGATATTGTGTCCTTCAGCCCAGCCAAGCTTGCTAACAGCCATGCCAAAGTGTTGTTCATCCTCTACCAGTTACTAATAGCCCTGCAGGCTTGTCATGCAGCAGGTCTGTCTTGCGGAGAGCTGTCTCTTCAGGACATAGCAGTAGATGAGCAGCTCTGCAGCCGTCTCAAGCTCAACCTAGCCCATTATGAGGAACTGGGCATGGAGGGGAATGCAGACAGGGATGTTAGCGGCAGACACGAGCCAAACAGTACGCTGCCAAGGGAAAGTGCATGTGTGAGCCAAGAGAACAAAAGATTTTGCAAAGACTGCTTTGATGAGCTGAAGACACTGGCTCTAGATTGGGTTCATGGACGAGTCAGTAACTTCCGCTATCTGATGGAACTGAACAGGTTAGCAGGACGTCGAGAAGGAGACCCGAATTATCACCCGGTGCTGCCTTGGGTCGTGGATTTCACTGTGCCATTTGGAAAATTTCGGGACCTCAGGAGGTCAAAGTTTAGACTGAACAAGGGAGACAAGCAGCTTGACTTCACGTATGAGATGACCAAAGAGGCTTTGGCTGCTGCAGTCGGTAATGGGGTCGGTGGAGGCAGTGTAGGTGGAGACCTCGGTGGCTGTGTGGGTGCCGGCGGTGCTGGACAGTCTGACCACCTCCATGTACCTCATCACATATCTGACGTGCTCTCAGACATTACCTACTATGTCTACAAAGCCCGGCAGACACCCAAGTCAGTGCTGTGCAGCCATGTTAGATCCCAGTGGGAGCCCAATGAATACCCAGCCAGTATGGAGCGGATGCAGAGCTGGACCCCAGATGAGTGCATTCCAGAGTTCTACACAGACCCCTCCATTTTCCGCTCAATCCATCCTGACATGCCCGACCTGGATGTGCCTTCCTGGTGCAAGTCTTGTGAGGAGTTCATTGAGGTCCATCGGCGCCTTCTGGAGAGCAGAGAGGTGTCCCAGCATTTGCATCACTGGATCGACCTCACATTTGGCTATAAGCTGTCAGGGAAAGAAGCTGTCAAGGCCAAGAATGTGTGCCTGCACCTGGTGGACAACCACACCAATCTGACTACATATGGTGTAGTTCAGCTGTTTGACCAGCCCCACCCACCCCGCTTATCTCCTTCCCAGTACGCCCCAGCAGAGCCTCCCCTCCTCGGCCTTGCTGCTCTTAATGTGCCTTCTCTACACATCCCTCCAGTAGACACTATGACTGACTCTGTGGATGGGATGGTGCCAGAGTCCACAGGGTGTGAGTCAAGTGGCTGGACCATGGTGGACAGAGATGAAGAGCTTGAACAAGGTACAGAAGCTCTGGACTCCTTAGCATCTGTTGGCTCATCCAGTTCCGTATCATGCTCTGTGCCACTGCCAAGCATCAGTACAGTGGCAGGAAAGATGGGGGGAGAGCACACAGCACTTATTGTATCTCAGTCTCCGAGTTCATTCCCCGGCGATTTCACAGGTGGCATAGGTCCTGGTTTACGAAGTGCCATGTTACAAAGAGGCGGGCCAATGAACAAAAAACATGGGGAAGGGAGTGCAACTGCCCCCAATGCCGAAGAAATTAAGCTCATTCTCCCTGAAGGCTTCAACCCATTGCAGCCTTTGGAAGAGCTGGAAAAGTTGAACAATTTCCTGGTTAAAAGTCTTCACGCTGAAGTCTGGCATCCTGCAGCGTCTAGGGACTGTATGAGAGAGGGTGTGATAATTGAGTCTCTACCTTCACTTACACAACTCTACCAAAGAGACATGCAGGCCCTTGGTGTTCTCATCGCTGAGATATTCTACTCTGCTAAAGTGAGAGGACTGAAACCTGGCGCCCCCCTCAGGCAGCGTTTCCAAGCCGTTATGAAGCTATGCTCTGCCAACCTCCGTGATGTGCCACTGTGTTTGCACCATGCTCTTGAGACACTGCTGCTAATAGAGAAGCACTCTGGTGTAGCACACAGAGAAACACCAGATTGCCCTAATCCACTCCTTTTCAAATATGATCCCATCTGCGATGGTCTCCCCCCTCCAAACCCTCACCAGTTATTGAACTCCATCATCTCCCCCTTTCCTTTCCCTTCCTATTTTGCAGCCCTTCATTGCTTTATCTTTTCCTACCATAACAAGATGGGGACTATGTGTAGCCTTCAAGGAAGAGATGTTGTCTTTCATTTGTGGCAGCAGCTGGAAGCCCTCTTGCGGAATAAGATCACAGCAGAGGGCCTTGAGATTCTGTTGCCCTTCATCCTTGCTCTCATGCTTGAGGAGTCCACTGCTGTCTATGCAGCTTGGTACCTTTTTGAGCCCATCTCAAGAGTTCTGGGTCCCAGAAATGCAAGCAAGTACTTACTGAAGCCACTGATCAATGTTTATGAAAACCCTCACTGTCTACGCGGGCGTTTCTATCTCTACACAGACTGTTTCATTCTGCAGCTGATTGTGAGGCTCGGCCTGCAGGCCTTTCTGTCCAGCTTACTCCCCCACGTCCTGCAGGTCATCACTGGCTTTGAAAGCGGCATCTCAGGCTCTGGAGGGGAAGCTTGTAAAGGGCTGAGGACTGGCATGTGTAATTTAGGAGAGGAGGAGGAGGAGGATTTTCAGTGTGGGGAGATGCGGGCATCGTCTGGGTCTGTTGGCGGCAACATGGGAGGCAGCAGTGGGGCCAGCGGAGGAGTGGGGGTAGTCGGAGACACTGGGCTAGTTGACTACTCCTCTGGCATCAGTCTTAGTGATCAAGTGTTTCTGTCAGAGGCAGAGGACTTTCAGAATGGGTTCTATGTCAACAGTGGAGCAGGGGTGGCTGCTGGGAAACAGCAGAGCCAGAACTCTGCAGCCAAGGATCAGGACCAGGAGTCTCTAAGTGTGGGGAAACTAAGCGACAAAAGCAGCACAAGTGAACTCTCTCTGGGTGATGACTCAATGCGGGACAGAGCCAGTCTAAAATCCGCTGACAGCAGCCAAGATCTGAAACACGCCAGCGAAGGAGAGGAGGGCGGAGAGTTGGAGGAAGAAGAGGTGACTGAGACTAATGAGAGTAAAGAGGGGACAGACGACCCGACTGTCCTCAACCTTGAGCTCACGCTTTCTGGTTGCACAGAAGCTTCGGGAGCCACGGTTGCCACTCTAGAGGGAGAGTTTGTGAATGGAATGACACTGGAAGAGACTGAGAAAAGGATGGGGGCAGGACAGGAAGAGGAGGACCATGATCCATCAGAGGAGTCTGAGGAGAAAGAGCAAAAGATTCTTCTTGGTGAGTAAAGGATGGAGGCTGATGTAAAACATTTCTTTATTATCTGATTATGTCTGATGTGTTAATCATATTTCCACATACAGATACAGTCTGCAAAACAGTTCGATGGCTATCAGCAAAACTTGGACCAACGGTGACGTCGCGATATGTAGCCAGAAATTTGCTGCGATTGCTCACAAATTGTTACATTGGTGCGTAACCTCAAAAGCTTAATAATCTTATAATAACAATAATAATAATAACAATAATAATAATAACAACATGCTTTGTATTCTTGAAATGTATAGTCTCCAACCAATGCTGTGTTGCTGCTTATGTTTTCTCCACCCTTTTCTTATCATGTTCTCTGTCTGCAGGACCTGAAAACCACCAATTTGTGGCCCCAGTGTGTGAGGAGAACAGTCTGGAGAGTGTGGGAATGGGCAATGTGTATGAGAAGAAACCTGTGTTTGGTGACCACACAGCAGGACCTGTGTTAGACTGTCTCATCTACATAGCTCAACTTTATGGAGAGCCTGTGCTCACCTACCAGTATCTGCCTTATATAGGATATTTGGTAAGGAAAAAATGGCTACAGAAATCACAAATAAAATAAATCTTCCCATTTACAATATGAAACTAGTTTTAATTCATAGGGAAACTAATTTTGTTTCTAAGTTTGCACGAAAGGATGCTGTCAGGCAATAGTGTGTTCAGAAATATTACCAAAATGTGCTTTTATTTTGCAAATGTTCCTGTTTTTTCCAGGTGTCTCCACCTTCTTCACAGCGTCTTAACACACGCAAGGAAGCAAGTCTGCTTGGTGCTGTTGCACTTACACAGAAGATCATAGTCTTTCTGTCTGATACCACCCTGATGGACATGCTTATGAAGATCAATCAGGATGTGCTGCTGCCACTATTGGACCTGCTTACCACTCCTAAAATGGGGTAAATAACACACAAACTGATATATATATATATATATATATATATAAACATGCTGAAGTGATGTACTTTAAAGTGCCATGTCTTTTCATTTTTGGGTCGAAATAGAGGGTAATTACAAAAAAAAGCAACAGTAGATCTGTCCTTCATCCCCTGCTTGGTTCTATCTATTCTGCTGCACTGTGTAGATTCCCCAGTGGGGTGCAAACTCGCACTGCCGTCTGTCTCAAGACACTCAGCCTGATGGCTCTCATCTGTCTGCGCATCGGGAGGGAGATGGTGCAGCAGCATATGGCTGACACTCTTTGTCGGTTCTTTGCTGTTTTCTCTCTGCTGCGTTCCCTGCAGCCCCAGGTAGGCATCCACACACACACACACACACACACACACACACACACACACCTTTGTATCCCCTTACCCAAACCATCATAACTAAATGCCAAATCTTAACCAACACCTAAATCTTACCTGAACACTAAAACTAAATCTCTGCCCTCCGACAGTTGTTTGAAGGTATGTCCCAAAGTGAGCCAAGATATCCTCACTTTTCAAAAATGTCTTCACTCCCTGGTTCTAACACTCAGATTTGTCCTCACAAAGATACACATAAACAATAAATAAAACACAACAAATGTCATGTTGCGTTTGTGTCTAGAACACTTTCAACAAGCACATCTATCACAAAGAGCTTTATGAAAAACACATGACATAAAACCAAACGAAAACATGAATAAATAAAAGTGAGACAGAAACTTTGGATACAAACTGACAGAAGGAAGGAAAACGACTACATGTGTTTGTGAGCGTGGCAGGGTGGTTTTTCCTGTTGCATCAGTTGTAAAAACATGCCCTGCAGTTACACATATTTCTTGGAATAGAAATAAGTGAAAGGAGTTGAAAATATTTTTTAAAAAAGTATTGTCTCGTCTTAACTGTAGCTGGAGAGTGCGCCTCGCAGAGTTGTGGGAGAAGTGACGGTGGTGGATGTCTGCACCCCTCAAGAGTCAAATGTGACATATGAGATGGCAGTTTTGGAGGAGCTGCAGACTGTATTTAACCCTGAGATGGCCTATGCCTCCTACATCCCTTTCTACTGTCTCATAGGTAGGAAATGGCTCATCTCTTGTCATGCAAAATACCCCCTCTCGTGGAAAGGAGGCAGTATACTCTGTGCTAATTTTTTTTTACATCGCTTTTGAAAATCATTGTTCTGTTGTGCTTTCTGTAGGTGACACAGCAATTCGGAAACTGGTTCCCAATCACGAGCTGGTCTGGCAGTTGGCCCAGTCTTACCAACAGAGTGTGAGTCAGGGGAGTACAGAGACAAACCTCACCGCAACGTCTAGGTTGGAGCCACCTGCATCCTCTGGTTTTGGCAGACGTATGGGTTGTAGCCCATTCCCTGCACCTTCAACTAGCTCCACCCCACTGGGAGACTCCATCCCTGAGTCTGGCACATTTGGGAGTCACCTGGTGGGGAATCGTATCCAAGTGTCCCGGGACACTGATTATGGTGGCAGCCCCAACCTTGGCTTGGCCAACTCTTGGGGACGCTCCAGCCATAGCACTCCCATCATCACCACTGCCTCCACCTTCACCGCTCCAACTACTGGCACAATGTCGTTCTCCTCCTCCTGGGTGACAAGCCCCACCCCGGAGGACAGTGCCCTGAAGCAGGAGCTCCCTCGAAGTAGCCGCTCCCTGCAGGGCAACTGGCTGGCGTACTGGCAGTATGAGATTGGTCTCAATCAACAAGATCCACATTTCCACTTCCACCAGATCAGGCTGCAGAGTTTCCTGGGTCACTCAGGCACAACAAAGTGTTTGGCACCACTGGCAGGAGAGGATTACTTCCTTTCTGGGAGTAAAGACAAGACTGTGAAGCTGTGGCCCCTCTATAATCACGGTGACGGGACTCAAGAGGTGGAGCCCAGATTGACGTATAGCGAGCATCGGAAATCAGTCTTCTATGTTGGACAGCTGGAGGCTTCGCAGGAAGTAGTCAGCTGTGATGGTACCGTGCACCTGTGGGACCAGTACACAGGTGAGAGACATCAAGTGTGATGCATTTGTGCTCATGATTAGAAGTCAGGAGGGTGCAGTTTTGTTTGCATACTTTTTTTTATGTAAGTGTGCTCTATCTCCGGTCCTCAGGTAAGCACATCCGTTCATATGAAGCTGTGGATGGGAAGAGTCCCATCACGGCTGTCACCACCATGCCAGCTCCACACTGCAGTGTTGTGTTTGGAAGTGCCGATTCTGTCCTCCGCTTCATTGATCCTCGAAAACCAGGACTGCAGGTAAGAATTTCACTCAGGAACCTCATTCTGTCGAGACTTACACCACTATACATACACCACTCAGCAATTATTAGTCTTTGTCTTTTCAAAATGGTAGCATTTTGTACACTTCCTCGCTATAGAGTTGTTTCAGACTTGACAGTGACAAATCTTCCCCCGTGTCCCCAGCATGAGTTTCGTCTGGCATACAACAATGTGAGTGCTGGGCTCATCCGTTACCTGGCAGTGAGCCCTTCAGGACGCACAGTGGCTGCAGGTTTTTCATCTGGCTTCATTGTTCTGCTGGATGCACGCACAGGACTTGTGCTGAGGGGCTGGCCAGCACACGAGGGAGATATCCTCCAGATGAAGGTACACTTCTACTGTGAGCTTTTGTTTGTAGTTTTCTGTCCATTACATCCGTATAACTG
The DNA here is from genome assembly GCF_000690725.1 of Stegastes partitus. NCBI lineage: Eukaryota > Metazoa > Chordata > Actinopteri > Pomacentridae > Stegastes > Stegastes partitus. The sequence continues at coordinate 118,444 of NW_007579115.1, read as the reverse complement.
AACCCCATCTCTGGTTAACACCCTCAGTCAATAGTCAGGAATGTTTTGACAACTGGAAGATAACTTACCTGTAAAGCAGATTCCACAAAGCTTTGGCTGTTGAAAGCAAAAGTTACCTACGTGGTGAACAAGTGGATTTCATTTGTATTTTTTGCCATCTTTGCCTTTATTCAAACACTGGATAGCAGTGAAGAGCCAAGAAAGAGGAGAGAGGAGTGAGACATGCTGCAAAAAGTCATCTGGACTCAAACATCGCTATTAAATTACATTAATTGCTATTATAGACAAATCAGTGTCTCAGCAGTGCACCCTTTGAGTGCATTTCTTAATACAGTCTCAATTTGTAATAGTTATTTACAAGATTTAAATATACATTTCATCTCTTCAAATATTAACAGTGACAAACTGGGATTAGTTTCAGTCGATTTATTGAATGCATAAATAAGCGGATGCTTTTAGAATAGATTAAAAATTGTGGCTTTTAATAAAACTGCTGTTGGAAACGGTCTTTAGAGAAAAAGTAAGGCTAATAATATGAGCATTTTGAAAAGAGGTGCATGATTAAGGAATGAATGAATCAAAAAATTTGAGTTTAGCGGCCAACATTTTTGAGTTTCTCTAAATGTACAGACAAGGACAGAAAATGCTTTCCTTTCTCCTACATTACCATACCATGATAATGCAACTATTTTGCATTATAGTTTGTCAGTCGGTTAAAAAAAATACGTATATTTCCATAACAAATTTATGTTGCAATACAAAAACAAACATTTAAAAAAAACTTCAAGTAGATGAACACTGAACACCTTTTATAATCTATGTTCATTCAGCTCTAAAGGTATCAACGATATTTGATTTGTTGAATGTTAGGTGGATGATTGTTGTTTTTTTGTTTTTTTTGATTTACAAAAATAACACCTTGATCTCATGGTAAGCGCACGCTAACCTGAACTCCTGTTACACCAAGTACCAGTCAAGTTGTTTACAGAAGACGTGGGCTGTGCAGTGTGTGACATAACTTGGCAGTTGCACTCTATGCTGTGGTCAAACTTTGTATTCTGACACTTAAACTTTTTGGAAAACCCCAGAAACAGTTTCTCTTCTCAGAGTGTGATTGTTAGAATTGCATGATTGGTAAATTATTTTTATTTGTTGTCCATTTTATTTAAAAAAAAAACCGAACAAACCAAAAAAAAAAACATGAACTGGAAAAGTCTGACTCAGTCAGACAAACAGAGGAAACCTTTGGATGAGCACATTTGTAAAAGTCACAGCTCACGCTGTGCACATCAGCCAGTTAATCACTTAGTCACTTGTGCTGACCCTTTGTCTCTGAGAAACCCACACTACATGCACACGTCACATACATCACATGTCTGACCTAGACCTCGTTTTGAGTTGTCGACGTAGGTTCTTGAAAAATTTCACGTTGATGCTCGAACTGCCTGATTTGGGTTGAGAACTTTGAAAACGAATGCTACAGGCAGAAAGAGGAATATTGCTGTTTGATGTGCATTTAGCATGTGATTTAATAGGTGTAGTATTAACTTAATGTAGTACCATGTATGTAAACACTTGCTATTGCATGACACCAGCACTGTCCCAAAGAGAAAAAATCCCAGAAAATTGCATTAAGCCAGGTACTATTTTCTGAAACCAAATCAGATGCTCAAGCCCGAAGGTGTGGCTGTACTTTTCAGTAGTCATGTGATAAATAATAAAGAAGACAATGAGCCAAGTGCCTTTTATTTTGACATTCCCTCAAGGTAGTTGTGCAGAGATGGTGAAAGTTGTACCCAACCTGCTGTCAACAAAGCGCAAACTTTATTTAACCCCAATTTAGGTCAAGGATTGTAGCTCTAGTTTTAAAGGCACAAGTTTAGGCAAATATGGACACAGGTTACTCATTAGAAAGCCCACGGTGGCTGTCATTGGCACATTTATATTACTGAGATGCTTCGTTCTTATCCTTAGATTTAAACTGTAACAACATGTTGTTTTTGTTTTTTGCAGGGAAATTTAAAATGATAAAATAAAAGTTAATGTTGTAGTAAACGGAGATTGCATTAAAACTTACTTCAAGCTAAAGATTCAAATTTTGTGGATACAGAAACACTGTCAGTTGCATTTTGTTTTTCATTGTATCTCAATCTGTGTGCTTAAGAGTGGGAGTCAGTAGCCTTAGACAATGAGTAGGAAACAGATCTAAATAAATAGGTTTGTAGGCTGGTTTATCTGTCTGAATACTTGTGGCACATGTTTCTGTTTTCATGAAATAAAATAAACAACCTTCCAGTTTTATTAGGCTATATGTCTGCTTTAAGTGTTTTTTAGTTTTTTCTTTGTCACACTTTTCAACATTAGGGTATTTGCAAGACCATTTGGATTGCTTTGCTTGGCATTTCATCACAAATCTTGAGAAATTACATTGGAAAACTTTTAATATGGGCAGTGTTTACTAGCAGACATCAGTAGTCACTAGCTTTGTTTCTGCTTTTATTTTTCAGGCTGCAGAAGGAAACCTGGTCATCAGCTCCTCCACCGACTACACGCTGACGGTGTGGAAAGATCTTGAGCACAAGCCTCTTCGCCAGTACAGGTCACAGTCCGACCAGATCCACGCCTTCGATCTTTACGGTTCCCAGATTGTAACCGGAACAGTGGCTAACAAGATCGGGGTGTACTCCATGGCCGACATCTCCTTGAGCCCCGTTACCAGCACAAAGCTGAGCTCAGAGAACTTGCGCGGCACTCTGACCAGCCTGGCGGTCCTGCCCACTAAGAGGCTTCTGCTGCTGGGCTCTGACAACGGTGCCATTAGGTTATTAGCTTAAATCAATAGCTCTCTAAACGCTCTTTCCACTGACCTTTAACGTGTCTTACTCTTGAAGACACCCGGTTTCTGAGCTCTCTCGGCCCCTTCTGTGCTCGAGGTCAGTTGTGCTGGTAGGGCAGGTTGTCAGTTCCTTTAAATTCTTTCTTTGAACGAGGCAGCACAAGTAGGCATCGTATAAGCTTCATGTCTACCCAATCTTGCCAGTCTGGCTGTTGGCACTGAATTTGATGGACAGACACGTGTGCCACGCTATTCACATTTATCATGTCTATTGAAAATAAATTCCTTGATTTTTTTAAAAGCCTATAGATGTATAGTATATAATGGGAAATTCTCATCTTGACAAGGTCATTTATTCTTTTGACTCGGTCAGATATTCTGTTCAAAAGAATGAATTGGAAGACATGCTCAGGAAGGTCTTATGTAGTGTTTACACTTTTCCAAATAGATGCATAACAAAACCAAAAATACATCGACCTCACCTTCCATTTCCCTTAATGATAGAATCATCATGCGTATCCAAATGCACTGATTAAACTATGCAGTATTTGTAGATCAAATCGTTTGTGTTAGCGTTACTCTGTGTTTCATGACAGCTGGTTCACAGTAGTTTGTGTATACATCATGAACAATAAACGAGGACAGCCTGCGTGTTCCTTCTCAGAGAGGAGACGCCTCAGTTGTCGTCACGTACAAAAGTTAGTTACCGATGCACAGCCTTTAATCTACTGCACAAGTATGGCCTGAATTGTAACATTTAGATTCTCACTCAGATTTTAAAGACTGAATGTTTTTATCTGCTAATAAATTACTTGAAGTTGCTTCGGGAGTTTCTAAACCATGTTTAGGTGTTCTTGATTTAGCACCCAGAACATGTAGCAACATTATACTGGGAGTGTATCTTGGCGGATGCTGATCCGACTGGACATACCAGTTGTTAGACTCACCACTTTCTAATTTCTGACTCTAAAAGCTAACATAGGAACAGTCAATGCCAAGATAAACAGTTTTTTGTATTTTAACCTTTATATGTAACTGCATATGAATAAGCTGAAAAAAAAATGCCAACAGAAGTTATAAATTAATAAAAAAAAATGTGGTCTAACTCGCTCCTGATTGTGTAATGCAAATGAATACACAGTAGATTTTGTTTGCTCCTTAAACTCAGTCCAGTTTTCATTAATCTGACTCTTTTCAAAGCTCGGTAGCATCCAACTGTCATAGCTCTGCTCATTGTGGGATTTCAGGGCTTTCATGCTGTGAAACAGTTTGCCTACTTTTCTAATTATTTGCCTAAAGCTCAGAATGCTCTGATAAGTGTACAACACCTTTTGAAATCTTGTGTTTTTAGTAAACCTGGAGTAAAAGCTCAATCACAAAATGACCAACTCTGTTTTAAAAAAAGAACGTTTGTAGTTGCACATTGATAATTGGTTACAATTGATATTCTATCTCTGAACATTTTATGAGAAGTCAATGAAAACACGTATTTATTAACTGGATTAATAAAGATTACTTCCAAGTTGTTTGTGTTCTTGTGTGATTCACTTGGACTCATCATGACTCCCAAGCTTTGCCTTCACATCTTGGCTGATTCACGAGAGCTCACATTGGACAAAGTCCTCTCTGTGTTTGCAAATGGCAGTCATGTGACCTGGAAGATATCAGTTTTGCTTAGCGGTGAATTGTGAGCAAATCTGCTCAAAAAGTTCCTTTTTGCTTCTATCTTTAAGGCTCTTAAAGATGTAACTGGTGAAAAGACCAAACGGTGACTTTTGGACAGAGCAGTCGGGTGCTGCTGAATGTTCCGTGGAGTTGGTAATATGTCAAATCGAGGGAGTTTCTGGGAAACGTGGGATTGTGTTCTCTGAAATCAAATGAGTGTCTCTATTTGTTTATGCGCACACAGCTGGATTAACCACACTTTTACAAATAAGCTGTCATGTTTCCTGTCAAAGATCTAGTTGTGTCATTATATTATCACCTGCCTACAGACATGCAAAATAGTTACGTGTGTCGGGCTTCAATATTTAACCCTGGAAGAGTCTCAGCAGCTACATTTACAAACAAATAGTGGCTTAAACGAGGCCCCGATCAATGTAAGTTGATATTTAACTGCTTGCTGAGCAAGTGCCAATCTTTTACTCTCAGGAATTGTGCCATCCACAGTACTTAGTCGCTCCTTTTTTGGACAAGGCAGCAAGTTTTTTTTCCTATTTAAATATAAGGTAAGGTCAAATATGTTTCAATAAAACTATTGCACATTTGAATAATTTAAAGATTTGACGGAATATGCTAAATATTACTCATTTATTCATGGATTTTTCTTGTTTGTGTAATGTCTGCACAAGAGGCAATAATGTTAACCCAGCTGATAGCACTTCTCTTGTTACATTTTGATATTAAATGTGGATTTGATTGTAGAATGATTATATATACAATATGCTTATACTCAATTGCGTTTGCCAAAAGAAGGACCTAGAAGGTGACTGAAGTATTCTCTCAGAACATAGCGTGCTCCACCAGCCTGGAAAACTGCAGAAAACACACGCTTTGCAGGATCATTGTTAAAATACTTAATGCATAAAATGCAGTTTGATCTACAGGACTTGTACGTGGCTCTTGTTTTTTAGGTGTATTTCCAGATGATCTAAGTTTCCATATTAAAAAGGGCGACTAAGTAAAGTGTTTGAGACCTGCAGACGATACAGTGAAGAAATTAAAACTAAGGTGGGACTGTTTTGCATGTTTATTTTTACAAGCTTGTAACTTTTAGACATGAATATCTGGACTTCTGAAGAATATTGATTTATTGCACAACATATTTAGGTGCTTGGAGCAAGAGGTAGTAGTATATGGGTCACTCCAATTAAAACCTACCAAATCTGAGAAGTTCCCACCTGACCCCTTAAGATTTTTTTGTGTGTATTTAATGAAGCCATGTGAACTTTTACCTTCATATTATGAACATTTTCCAAGTTGTAGTACACGGCTCAAATTTCCATGTTTTTTAATTTGCTTTTTTTTTTTTTACAGCATTTTTGAGCTCTCATAACTTTTTACGTACAGAAGATAGCCTCATGAGATTTTTATGGCTGAAAAACACATTTGACTGAAAACCGAAACCAAATCATTGGCTATTTTTTTCTACAACCGACTTTGAGCATCAACATCATGGGTTATATCATAGTCTCCATAGCAAGACTGCACCAGTTTACCGTCTATGACACAGAGTCATAGAAACAAGCGCTGGTGCTCTGAATGTGTTTTCTGTTTTCTTACATTTGACTGGAGAAAACTTTAAACAGTACATAGGGTCATATCATTATGTGGGATGGGGGGTTGGCCAAAACAAATTATGGCATATGTAAGATCTCCTCTGTACCTTCATTTTCATAACAGGCTAATCTTTTAACCATGATCCCCTCTGTGTCAAAATCATTTTCTAATATACACGTATTTTAACATATTCTATTTACTCAAAGAAAAAATAAAAACAGGATAATTATTTTCCTGGTCCTGTAAAAAAAGACAAATGTTGAATGTCAAGATTCCACATCATCACAGTTTGATGATAGAAGCAGGCCAACAGCATGAACTGACATGAAAAGAGCTGAACATGATCAGTATAGGATTTAGAAGACTGTCAAACAAGCACTGGATGCTCCAAACCTGCTGGAGCAATGTGGTTTGTCCAAACTGTTATACAAAACCATGTGAACACTGGTGGTGTTTCTCCATTCCACAGTCAAAACCTGCATTTATGATTCAGAAAATAATATATTCTATTAGAAAATAGTTTGGACACAGAAGGAATCATGGCTAGTAGATGAGCTTGGTAGTAAAATGTAGGTAAAAAGGAGACTTTTCATTTGCTATAACCCACGTGGTGGTATGACCCTTTAAGGTTTACCCAAACTGCACTTTTTTAAAGTTTTCTAAGGTGAAATGATCAGAAAAACAGATAACACATTCATGGTATCAGTATTTGTTTCTGTTACTCTGCGTCACAGACTGGTGCAGGTTTGCTCGTAGAACTATGATATAATTTCATCATATCGATGCTGATTATAGAAAAAAAAAGAGCCAAACAAAAGTTCGACTTTGGATTGTGACACCTGTAATTGTAGTTGCAGTTTTTAACAGAGTTCAAGCGTGTTTATTATCCTGGAAAACATGTCATGTGGCTATCTCCTGTACTCTCCTGTGCTAAAGAAAAATGCTGGAAAAAGCATGAGAACTTGGAAAATATTTACAGTATGAGAGTGAAATCTTGCATGGCTTCATTAAATACACTAAAGTTATTGTACCAAAAAAGCACACCTGGTTCTGAGTGGGTCGAGCAGGAGGCAATAATTGATTTTTCACAGAATGACCCTTCTATTTGTTGTTTCAGAAAAGCGAGCAGGATACACAGTTTTCAAGCCAACGTTTCTCTTTTACAGTTGCATTGTAAGGACATGGACCTCTGCCTGACACTCCTGTTCATCTGTCTCTGCAGCCAAGGAGCCATTGTAAACTTTAAAAATGACCTATAAACAACTCTTACATTTATTCTGAATGATAATAATCTGTTTTAATTACATAACACTTGCGTAAATTGTTATTCTGTGCTGTCTTTCTGCTTAACAGAACGCTGAGGTGGCCGATAATGATTCAGTCCCTTTGGTGCCTCTTATTCCTTTGATGCCCAGTCACCCCATAGAGGTCTCTTTTCTTTCGTTCTGTTATTGTCATGCTTTGCTCACATATATAAACAGTCTTGAATACAAAGAAAAGCCTTAATATTTTCTGCTGTTCCTCTCTACAGAAAGGAGAAGGCAACAGTACAGCACAACCAGAAACTGCAGATATAACAGAAGCACCTGAAATTACGACCAGCAGGCCCAACGGGACGTGGCCACACCAAGTTAAAGATGAGGGTTGTGTTTCCATCGGTGGAAGCCCACAGTCCCGGGAGACCATTGCTGCCGCCATTCAGAAACTGGGTGTGCAACTGCTGCAGAACCTGGAGACAACGCCAGAGCAACCAAATGTTATTATATCTCCTTTAAGCATATCGCTAGCGCTCTCCCAACTGGCTTTAGGTACGCATGTCCTGCTGCAGCTTTTCTGAGATGCAGCAACATGTATGTAATTACTCTGATAAACGGTGTCAGCAACTTGCCCCAGTTTTATAGTTGTCTGGAGACCGCCACTGTTCTCCTCTAATTATTGTACCCCTCTTTTTTCTTTTCTTTTTTTTTTTATAGGTGCAGTAAATGAGACAGAGGAGCTGCTGATGCGTCATCTCCATGAAAACGCTCACCCCTGCTACCACCAGTCTCTGCATAATGTCTTAGTGCAGCTCAGAAACAATGATCTACATATTGCCACACAAATCTTTCTGCGCCAAGGTTACTGCCAACACAAACATGGCCAGATTTTGTCCATTTCTGCTTTATTTTATTAATTTGTGTCGTCACAGGAGTCCGTTTAAGAGAAATACCGAGTCCTTGTATTTATGTGTTTCAGGGTTTGAGCCAAAGCAGGAGTTTATCAATGAATCTCGGAGATTGTATCACTCAGAACCAACGATCTTGGAGAGCCTGCAGCAGGTAAACGAATGGGTGGAGAACGCGACACAAGGAAAGATGACCGACTTCTTGCCTGCTTTGCCACCCAATGTCCTCGTCATGCTCATCAACGCTGTCCATTTCAAAGGTAAATGAAAACTTTGTTGTGTTTACTTTGAATTTTAATCATCTTAGAGTGGAAATAAGTGGTCAAATCTCCCATGTTTAAAAGGTTTTGACCGATGAATCAAACTGTGACTGTCCTTTTGGGTTTCCAACAGGAGAATGGAAAGCTCGCTTCGACCCGCGTTTTACCTCCAGAGGTGTGTTCTACGTTGACGAAAAGCACATGGTTGACGTTGAAGTGATGGAAGATGCCAAACATCCCTTGAGTTTATTTATTGATAATGAGCTGGAGGCTCAGGTAAAAGACTATTTTAAAAGTACCAAATGCACAGTTCCGACAGAAACTTCCTCACATAACCTCCCACGCTGTTTCTTTATCCTGTGTAGGTAGCGAGCTTCCCGTTCTTGAAGTTTATGAGTTTGTTGGTGGTCATGCCACTGTCCGGGGAGGTGAACGTGCCTTCACTTTCTGCAAAGCTGAATATCTCGGACTTGTATAATCGTCTGCCCAAAGAGAGGGCTGTTCAGGTTAAAGTCCCAAAATTCAAGCTGGAGTATGCTCAAGAGTTAAAGGATGTTTTTACCAAACTGGGTAAGACCACATTGATTTCCACACATTTGAATTCTGCCTTCTTCATGACGATTTTTGACACACTACAGGCTAAAGGTAAAAACATGTTATCCCATGAATTGACCCTGTCCTGTTGGCTCTGCATTAGGCCTTGGAGAGATGTTTTCCAGTCCCAACTTGGCTGAGATGGCCGACGGCCCCCTGCAGGTGTCCAGCGTGATGCACAAGTCCAGCATGGAGATAAACGAGGAGGGTGCAGAGGCTGCTGCAGCCACCACTGTGGTCATCTCACGAGCATCCAATCCTGTTTTCCACCTCACTCAACCCTTCTTCTTCGCACTTATGGACGATGTGACTCAAGTACCGATCTTCATGGGTGTCATCAACAACCCAAGTCCTGGAGCTCCTATCTTGCAGAAAGGAGAATCCGTAAATCAAGATAAAGTGGGATTCCCAATCGACAAGAATTACATGGGCTCATTTGGAGGCCCACCTAAGTAGGGACTCATAACCTGTACAGCTCTTCCAGGGAAACTCAGACCAATGCATCTATGACTGTACAGACTACTAGCTGGATCAACATATGTGTGAAAACAGATGCTTCATGTTTTTGTTTCTTTCATTACAAAATAAACACAGTAAGGAGCCCAATATCCCATTTAGAATTTGAATATTCCTTTAAAATAATTCCGCCGCATTAGTGAAAATCAAAAAATTGCGATTAAATACACAAAAAGTTTTATAGTCATAGTTGTCGATGTTTATACTTGTCTTTAATTGGATCCATTTTGCATGTTGTCAACAAGTCAAACTAATCTGTTACAATGTCAGAGTATTACTGCATCAGTTTGTATGTTGAATGTTTAAATTTGTTATCAAATGGATGAATAAATTGAATTAATCTAAATCAAATCATGATTATGAGTTTTACTGTGACACATTGTGAGTAGGGGCTGCAAGGTGGAGCAGTGGTTGCCTCACAGCTATAAGGTTGCTGGTTCACGTCCCGGTGAGGACACCCGGGAGCTTTTTGCATGGAGTTTGCATGTTCTCCCCGTGCAGCGTGGGTTCTCTCCGGGTTCTCCGGCTTCCACAGTCCAAAAACGTGTTGAGGTTAATTGGTGATTCTAAATTGTCCGTAGGTGTGAATGTAAGTGTGCTTGGTTGTCTGTCTCTAAGTGTAGCCCTGTGACAGACTGGTGACCTGTCCAGGGTGTCACCCTAAGTCAGCTGGGATAGACTCCAGCCCCCCGTGACCCTAGTGAGGATTAAGCGGTGTATAGATAATGGATGGATGGATGGACATTGTGAGTAAAAACGATTGTTGTTGGATGAACGTTGATGCATTCAGAAAACAAAGAAATATTCATGTTAATTGTTTTGCCTTTGTCCCTTCTTTTTCCATCTAAGTACCATTTTTCTCTTTGTCTTTCTTTCGAAACACAAGTGATTGAAGTAAAACTTCTGCTTAGCTGCAACAAAAGGAAGAGGATGAAGGGCTGCAGTCAGAATTACTGTTTACAAATGGGGCTGTGACTAATAATTATTGTTATTGTTATTTGGTCATAAAATGTCAGAAAATGGCTAAAAAAAAAAAAAAAGTCAATTAGTGCTTCCCAAAGCCCAAGATCATGTCCTCAAATGTCTTGTTTTGTCTACAACCCCAATATTTCCAATTTACTGTCATAGAGGGAAAAAAACATCACAGAAAAAGTTCACATTGAAGAGCCTGAACCAGAAACGAGAAGTCATGTCCAGCATCTCCGCAACACATCCGCCATGTGTAGAGGTAATGAGGTTGTAGATGCTTGTTGTGTAATGTTGTCCCACTCTTTCCGAAGGGCTCTGAGAAGTCGGTGGACAGGATAAGTTTGTCAGACACTTCCATCCAGGGCTGCCAGAAAATATTTACTTGAAGACAAATAGTGGATTCAAGTGCCTGGCTACCTCCCCAAACATCCATCATGCCACTCTTGTCTTTCTCTTGTCATTTGTGGCATTGTGTCATTTGAATAAAACTGCATTTGAAGGTGATCTTTTTACACTCACTGGTCAGAAGAGTGTTTATTTACTGGTCACGCTGTTTGATCATTTTCCTTTAAAGACACATCTAACTAGAGTTTGGATTAAATCAATGGTTAGGAATTTGAACAGCTGAAAAACTTTGGCGACAAAAATTTTTCAGATTTTGTGATGATTCTATTAGAAATGACATTTTCTAACCTTTTCTTTAAGTCAGAAAAGAAGTCCATTCGCTTGTTGCATTTACAGCTTTGTTCAGTGTAGCTGGTTGATTAATTGGCTAATTAATGGCTGGCTATTTGCTGCAGCTCTATTTACAGATATGATTTTTTTTTTTGTAGGAATTATTGTAATTTTAAATAAAATGTAAAAAACTTGCTGCCCACCATTGGAAAAACATAAACTATACTATAATTGTGTTCAGCTACTCAGGCCTTTTGACACCCAATCTACATCCCAACACCAGGAATCTTGGTGTTCTTCAATGAAATTTGCCAAACAGATTAAGTCTGTTGTTAGGGTTGCTTCTTCCAGCTGAGGAACATTACTAACCTGAAATCCATCCTCTGTCTGAAGGACATGAAGACTGTAATCACTGCATTCATTTCCTCAAGGCTAGACTGCTGTAGCTCATTGTACCTGAGTATCAACCACTCCTACTCTGTCTCGTCTGCAGCTGGTGCAGAATGCTGATGGAAGATATTTAACTAGTACTAAAAAAGAAGAATTCATAAAGATGACACTTTCTTAATCCAATATAATAGATTTATTTATGTTTTTCCCCCCAGATATTGCACAGAAAACAAAATTGTACAACTGAAGACTGCAGTGCCTGTAGAAAAGCAAGAAGATACATTACTGAAAATGAAAATAAGCAAGCTGGAATAAGACTAGAATAGAAACAGTAGCATGTTTCACTGGCATTGATTTTGAGGTAATATCACACATGATAAAGAAATGCTGCACATGAAAATGAAATATGACACATGACTATTAAATGTTGCGAATTAAATTGAAATTTTACACATGCATTGAAATATTGCGCTTCAAATTAAAATATTGCACACAAAAACGAAATATTGCCCGTGATACTGAAACTTATGTTGCACCATCTATTAAGAAAAGTAATAATGCAAATCTATTGATAGTATTGTTCAGATGTGCAATGTTTCAGCTTTTATATTCCATCCATCCATCATCTATACACCGCTTAATCCTCACTAGGGTCACGGGGGGCTGGAGTCTATCCCAGCTGACTCAGGGTGAAGGCAGAGGACACCCTGGACAGGTCACCAGTCTATCACAGGGCTACACTTAGAGACAGACAACCAAGCACACTCACATTCACACCTACGGACAATTTAGAATCACCAATTAACCTCAGCATGTTTTTGGACTTGTGGGAGGAAGCCGGAGAACCCGGAGAGAGCCCACGCTTATTATTATTATTATTATTATTATTATTATTATTATTATTTGTTTCTATATTTTTAAGCAATGAATTTGATCCTACAACTTTTGCATGTTTTAGCATTTTTATAGTATTGTCTTTTCTTTTGAACAGTGGTTTTGTGAGCTTTTATCTAGTCTTGTTTTGCACCTACTACCTGTTGCTGCCTGTCTGATCACATGTGCAGCACCTTTGGTCACCTCAGGTTGTTCAAAACGTAAACAATTAAACTTGACTTGATGTGATGTGGTTTCAAAAGTAATAGTAATTTCAAAGCACGCGTCCATTTTGCTCATATTAGCCATTATTGTTTTATTTTCTATTGTGTTTTTTCTTTTTTGTTATTGTTGATGTCTTTATATTAAGCATTCAGTGAGCTTTTGAATTGCCCCTGGGGATAAATAAAGTTATATGAATCGAATTGAATTCAAGTGAAACGTCCTATTTCCATATTACATGGAACGCACCATCAGGAGCGTCTGACGTCATCACGTACCGTTTGGCGCTGATTTTCTCTTAACTGGTCTCCGGTCAGTTTTAGAGACGCTACTGGGACCGTACGAGCACTTCGCTGCTCGATGCGCGAATCGATCTCAGGTCTGTGAACGGAGACGGAAGCGGTAGCGGCATACATGACGGTTGGCGCGTTTGTACAAGCTGTTGGCGCCACAGACTCACAACTGAGTGTGTGCAAGTCGGTGGTAGAAGCACAGAACAGTCAGTGTAGCGAACTTTTCAGTTAAAGTCCTCTTTTTTGTTGCTAACTCACCTCTTCACAGCCATGACGAAGCTTTCAGAGGGCGCAATTGAGGTAAAGTTGATTTTCACAGTACAACTAATGCGCTAAAGTACTTTTTAGCGCTAAAACTTGGGTAGGTTTAGTAGAAATGGGTGCCATTTACTTGCAAGTGTTGTCTTTGTTAAACTGGACTAGCTAGCTAGCTAGTTGTTTGCAGCAATTGTAATTTAAAACGATGCCAAATGTCACATTAACAATTGTTACTGTTTGTGTCTTTTAAACACACTGTTTTTTTAATTTTATTTTTGTTAAGTATAACTTTGGCTCGAGGTTAGATATAAGGGTTGAGTTAGCCATCTGTTTTCAGATTAAACGTCGTGTTTTATATCGAGCTTGTTAAGTTAAACTAACAAAATGTTTGTGTTGACAGGCTCTATCAAATGGCACCGGTGGCAACGATGCAGTGCTGCAGCTGGTGGTGAGTAGTGTTCACAAAAACTATGGTCACACAGTGTTTCTTAATGTTTGTCTAGTGTTTTTTTTTTTAAACTTTGAAATTGCACGGTTTTGTCAAAAGTTTGAGTCAGGGTTAGGAAGAATTCTGCGAAGCTTTGTGAATCTGCATTTCACATTTTGACATTTTACTATTAGCTTTTAATTGAAAACACTACAATGTATTTTTTGGTATTAATTTTATACATCCGACAGCAGGAGAGATGAAGACAAAGACAAAAGGAGGGAAATACAGGCAATATCTGAATGCACTTTAATAGTTGAATACACTCTACACCAAAATTCCAACAAAATACAGTCGTCCTCAAATGTATTGATACCCTCCCATTAAAGAAGGAAAAGACACAGCTGTCACTGAAATAAGTTGAAATTGACAAAAGTAATAATAAATACAAATTTAATGAAAATCATGACATTGCTTTTGAATTGTGGTTCAACAGAAATATATAAAAAAAAACAACAACAAGCAAACAAGCATGACGGACCCGTAAACTAATAATTTTGTTGAACAATCCTTTGAGCCAATCACTGCAATCAAGTGTTTTCTGTAACTCTCAATCACACTTTTTTTCTTGCTTTTTTCAGTTTCTAATTATTTGAGTGACTGTTGTGAATTTTGCCTTTTCTTTAATGGAAGGGTGTGAATACATTTGAGGACGACTGTAAATGCTGTCAGGGGTCGCAGAATTGCACAGAAGACACAAAGCTTGATGTTTATTTTCTTAAATGTATTGAAAACTGTCACTTATATGTCACCTTTAAGAACATTCGCAAGATTGATGGAGGAAATGGTCCAGCTCGCTACCGAGTGATGATGAGTGATGGACGGTACAGTCTGTCGTGTAAGTCTTGTGTTTGTGTGTTTTTTTTCTCAGACGATTTAAAAGTATTCCCTGAAAAATATTCTCCCATCTGTTCTCAAGATTACAAAACAGCCTGACGTTAATCACAAGCTTGACATTTTAACTTTATATTTCCAGCACAACTATCGCATAAGTACAGACTTTTAGTTTAGTTTAGATCCATAGCAGACAAAAAGATGTAATTCTGTGATTGTTTTTGTGGAACAGTAGTCACTTAAATGTCAAAAATTCAGACATTAAACCTTATTTTTTTGCATCTTAGCTCTCCTAATTCGATGTAGTCTCAATAAGTTGCATGGGGTTAGCATTTAAATAGCGAGTGCGATATAGGAAGGTTAAATGTATGTATGGGCTTTGTTTGCTTTGGCTTGTTTTTATTTGACACTGCGCCCACCTAACTTTCCCCTTTCATGGCTCTCCACCTTTGCAGCCTTCATGCTGTCCACCCAACTGAACAGCATGGCTGAGGAGAACGTACTGGCCCCAAACTGCATCTGTGCTCTCAAGAGGCACGTGACCAACATACTGAAGGATGGACGGTATGATGATTCGGAATAAAGATAAATACAAAATATGCCAACAAGCCTGTTTTCTGTGGTTTATGGAGATGTGTCATTACAGGCGAGTGGTGATCATTTTGGAAATTGACGTCATTAAATCAGCTAAAGATGTTGCTGGTAGAATTGGAGACCCTATTCCTTACACTGAAGGTAAGACCTCAGAATACATGTCATGAATAGTGAAGCAGTGCTCATTGAATATGCTTGTAAAGTGAGACCGATGGAGATAAATATAGTCACACATAATGGGCCATAGTGTTCCTGCAGGCTAATACTAATACCACGTCTTTTGCACTGTTTGAAAATGTGATTTATTTATTTAGCTTATTTTTTATCCCCTTTTCTCTCTCTCCATATATATATATATTTGTATATATATTTATTTCTTGTGTGTTTATTCTTATTTTTATCCATCTCTCAATATTGTTTCGGTGTGGAACAGGTACACAAAGCATTTCACTGCACGTTATACCGTGTATGACTGTGCTTGTGACCAATAAAGACCTTGAATCCTTGAATCTTCCTTGCAGGTCAGAGCAAAGCACCGCAATCAGCTCCAGTTCCTGAGAGCCGACCTCCACTGCAGCCACAAAATAAAAATGAAAGTGAGTAAAAGTTTTCATTTTAACTTTTGAGCATAAATTAAAATTATTGGAAACTTTTTTTTTTTGACAAATACTTTGAACATATCGTTCTTAAATGACCACCAGATGGCAGCATATTGCTATTGCCCATAACAATTTGGGTCACCCACAGATTTGCAGGACACAAGTAATTTTGACAGCCCCGTTGAGAAACATTTTCATTTTTAGCTTTCTCAGACCTTTCTCAAGTTTCCTTTTTCACAGTGCTATTGACTCTCCCAATTCTCCTGAACTATCTTGTTTCATGTTGGTGCTTGATGTTATGAACTTTAACAGCTATGAGACTGTGTTGATGTCGAGCTGTCTCTGCTTGTGTATGTCAATCACTATGTTTATTATAAGTACACAGAATACACAAAAGAACAAACACACTGAAGAATGTGGATTAGCTCTATGAGCAAATCAATTTGTTTATGAAACACTGACAGTTATTCATGTCAAAGATAAGCAGTGGTTCCCAGTATAGCAGATAACTTGGACCACGAGAGATGTGCCATCCAGCTGTCAGAAGGGTTTTTGCTGTCTTCCAGTGTGTGTCATAGCAGGTATTCATCCCTCTAATCTGCCGTGTGGGAATTGAGGTTGTGGCAACCACCCTCCTCATCAGCACAGTCATTGTTCATTTCTCTGTGTGTGCTTCTTGATCTGGGGGCTTAATTACCAGAAGTGCAGTGGTTGGCAAAGTGGGAGGACTTAAGTGGACACTTTGAACTCTAATCCTCCGCGTGAGACGCACACAAATCAAATGTGCAGCGCTTGTTCAAACGGAAAATCTCAAAGTCAGGCAGCACCACTCTCCGGGGGAAGAGCAGCTCCAGTTTGTTATAGCATTTCACACTCTGCCCTGATTCTGTGAAATGTGAATCATCCTTCTCACCAAAATGCTGGATAACACATCTCCAACTTGGGTTGACAAGATTTTTGTTTCCTGTACGAGTCTCCCCTGCTTGCCAGACTTGAGAGTCAACAGTGTTAAATTTACTTTAAGTCAATAGGTTTTTTCTTTTTTTCCATGAAACTTCCTTCATGAAGTGAGATAATTACGGTGATCAAGCAGTTGCAATCCAAAGAAATTGGATTTTTGTAATTTGTCTCTGATGAATAATGTATGTGCCTCTCTCTTGACTCCTCTCCATCACTGCTCTTCATGGATCATTTATTTTTCTCTTCATTCCTCCTACAGTGAACAGAGTATTCAACAGAGACTTTGGGAAGAAGGCTTCATCTGCTATGCCCAGTACTCCAGGGGGCAGCTCCAAAGTTGTGCCCATTGCCAGCCTCAACCCCTACCAGTCCAAGTGAGCATGTTTGCTAATAAAAGAAATGTCAAAAAGCTGTTTAATTGCTTTTAGGGGTAGTAATGATGCATACGTGCGTAATAAAAACAACAGAATTAAAA
Organism: Stegastes partitus; assembly: GCF_000690725.1. Classification (NCBI taxonomy): domain Eukaryota; kingdom Metazoa; phylum Chordata; class Actinopteri; family Pomacentridae; genus Stegastes; species Stegastes partitus. The sequence continues at coordinate 101,166 of NW_007579115.1, read as the reverse complement.
AAAAAAAAAAAAAGCACAACTTTAGAATGCAAAACAATACAGTAGCCCTGCTGATGTGAAGCTTTCTATTGTGAACTGAGACTGTCAGAGAAATGCTGAATCAACACACCCATGGCAAAGCTTTAGCTTGTTGTGTTACATTGGACTCTATCCGATTAGAAGTAGTAGTACAAGTATTTTTTGCACCGTATGCCTTGCATCATGTCTTTATTGAGCCAGACCAGATCAGCCGATATGACCTTACTGCAGACATATTGGTACTGGTTTATATGTTGGCTGACGAAGAGATTGCAGAAGCAAAAGGTCAAAGACATGACTGAATTCAGTCTCTATATAGTTCCACTATATAGTCTCACAACTTTATTTTTCAACTTTAAAATGCCCTGCTAATGTCATCTTGGTGCGGATCGGGGTCACTACTCCTCAAAGAGAATCTTTATCAAAACTGTTTATTCAAAAATAAATAAATAAAAGACTTCCAGCTGATAAATCTTTATCAGATTTTAGGAACTCTCAAATGTCAGCATTGGTATTGTCCTCAAAAATCCAGTCTTGGTCAGTTTTTGCTCTGTGATGTTAAACAGACTGCAGTTGTGTGCAACAAGAATGTTTGGAGAAGTTTTTGGAGGATGAGATTGAGCCTTAAAATATATGCCTAGCATTTCTACAACACCACTGAGATCACTGTAGTTGCATGTGTAAGGCATTACGTACAGAGAGATGGAATGTCGAGACCTAAACCACCCGGCACAGTTTATTGACCCCTCTGGTGAAAATTAAGATTTTGACCATGTTAACAAGTAGACAAATTATGAGCAAATTAAGCAGTCAATGCCTTGACTCAGCATTTCCACCTTGAAGCAGCGGTGTACAGATGACAGTCACAAAAACGCAGGTTTAGCTGGCCAAGGTTTTATACATAGCAAACCTAAGAAATCCATTTTGTCACCCTGTGGGTCCAATATTGCAACTGTCCGTTGTGTAGTGCAGAGTCGTTTCATAGTGGCTGAGCAGAGTCGTTGGTGAACTGATGTGCTCTAGCTGGGGCCAGTTATGGAGGGTTAGGTGAAGAAAGAGCAGTAGACTTCATAGAGCCACACTGGGTTTGCAAATGTAAAACAGTTTCCTTAACGGATACTTGCCCACATTAACAATCAACAGTCAGTTAATCGTTGAATAAAACACAGTGGATGTTGTTCTATATACTGAAACCAATTTTAATCAGTAACACAAAATGTAGAAATTTGAACAATTAGTAAATACCAGTTTGCCTAAATAACAACTATAACACAACTGGCTAAGCAAAATTACCAGTTTAAACACAGAAAACTAACCTTTAAGATTACAAATGTTTTCTGAGAAAATTTATATCAAAATGAACCTCATACCTGTTTGAACATTGAAGTGACTTGTTCACTGCAGGTCATGTTAGTTCAGCTGCTGCAAACAGCTGCTCTGCTGAAACAGATGTCCACAAATACTGTTGCATCAACTTTATCAGTCCAGGAAATCTGTCGGTATTTGCTGCCACCTTTAAAACGGATTTATAATCAGAACAGACTGTTGCTGGAAACGTGTTAGCAACAATAGCAAGTGCAGCTGCTCTCTGCTGAAGGACACTCTGCTCCTGGCCTGTGTTCGCATTTTAAAACTCTAGTTTACAGTTAGCATGAGCCTTAGATAGCTCGTGTAACTGGACCACTGCCAGACACCTTTTGTTTGTAGTTTTTGTTACAGAATTCATCAACACAACTGCCGCATTTAAGAGTAAGAAGCAAGGAGGTGCGCTTGTTTTATGGGTGGTCAGCAAACACACCTGTAACTTCACCTGGTGGAGCAACCAGGAACTACAGCAAATCTGCAATACAGTTTAACTGACTGTATTTTGTCTTCTGCCTTTTTGGTTTATATTTTTAATGGATATATTTTTTTAACAGTCACTAATGGATTAACAATTATTTGTCAACATCTCAAATCGCCACTTTCTTAATGAGGCAATGATGAGGATGAAGAGCTACAGTTAATCCAGTTGAAGGCATGGAGAGCTTATTTTAAAGGAAGAAACTTCTAAATATGTAATTTTGATACATGAGGATGAAGTTGTCGGGTTTAATCAATGACTGCAGAGGGACTTCAACATCACAGGCCTTCCTTACAGAGTTGATTAGTCAAACATAGGTGTTACTGATAAGATTACTAATGACTGTGTTGAGGAATACCAGTCAGGGATTTACTGCAGATTTAGTCATTAATGTCATTCGCTACACCTGTGCCTATCTTTGGAGTAAATTGTCAAAATGTCCTTGTAAAGCCTTTTACGGAGGAAGCAAGTGAATGATGCATGTTGAGTTACTCATTGCCATTCATCCAAAGGACCACCGGGGGGCAGATTATGAAAAGCCTGAGTTAGTGGATGGATGTATGATTACATACATGCACATATGCAGCCTGACATTCTGGACTCATGAGATCCTCGAAAAATGAATAAAAATGGCACGAATGAGCCCAGACTTGTCTGTTTCTAATAGGTGGACGGTCCGGGCCCGGGTCACCAACAAGAGTAGCATTCGTACATGGAGCAACGCGCGTGGCGATGGCAAGCTCTTCTCCATGGAGCTCGTTGATGAGAGCGTCAGTATTCCTGTTGTCCCACTGTTCATTTTCTTGTTGTGTAACTGCAAGGTTTCTTGCAGTCTTGTGCTGTGCCTGGCCTACTTTTCACATTCACCAAATTTTCTGTTTTAATTACAGGGAGAGATTCGAGTGACTGGTTTTAACCAAGAGGTGGACAAGTTCTTTAGCCTGATTGAGGTTGGGAAGGTGAGACGTTCCTCCAGATAATGAATCAGTATGTTCTAATTATCTGCCAGAACTGTCTTTCGCTGTGCTGTTAAAGACAGATTTGGCTGCAGACAGTTCTATCAACAGCTGCCAGTACTTTGTGAGTTAAAACCACAGAGACTATGAATGAGTCATCTGGCTGCACTGTACCCATACAATAAGCGGCTTATGATCATCTGCCAGCCTTTGTTGATTCCCTCCCTAACTGCCTGAAGTCCTATCTTGTTTGCACCATTCAGTCAGGTGAAATGCTCCCCAGATCTCTGATTAACATGTGGTTCATCAATCTGTATGGGCAAGGTCTACTACATTTCCAAGGGCTCCCTGAAGATTGCCAACAAGCAGTACACATCGGTGAAGAATGACTATGAGATGACACTCAATGGAGAGTCGTCCATCATCCCCTGTGAGGACAGCTGTGATGTTCCCGTGGTGCAGTGTGACTTTGTCTCTATCGCTGACTTGGAGAGCAGAGACGCAGATACCATTATTGGTAAGGAGAGCAGTTATGATCTTCCCATTTCATTCTGAGCCCAACCTGTGTCACTCAGGTCCCAGACAACCGTAATAGTTTATTGTCTTTTTACCAGACTTTAGTATGAGAGCAAAGTTGGTAAACAGCCCGCAGCTTTAACTGCAAAGACAAAGACATGGCCTACTGTCAAAGATAAAACATGAATCCCCTTGCACAGTGTTGAAATTTAATCAGGAAAACAATCTGCAGAGTATAGCTCAAGTCAGATATCCTCAGTAGAAAATGAGTCTTCTGACAGTTCAGTTGTTGTTTTGTTTATTGTAAGTTGCACAAGGTTGTCGCTGTTGGTAATTTTTACAAGTGCTTATAGGTATTTATACACTGAAGTAGTGGGTGACATAAACAAATGAAGCTGCCAACTTTAAACCCTCCAAGTACAATGTTGTAACAGTGAATAGCACATTTAAATGAAGCCAGTGTTGGATAATGTAAATTACATTTATAAACCTCATAGGTTAAAAACACATGTTTAAGGCAAGTCAAACATTTGATGTGTTGTTTTCTATTCTGCCTGTTCTTTTTTCTTTTTTCCTCAAATTCAAAGTATAAAATATTATGAAACAGCCAGTTAGACCAAAGCTGTGCTATGGCAGTTTTTTTTTTCTCTCTCTTTTTTTTTTATAGAACGCTTCAGAATTAAGGGATAGATAATGCATTGGCAGCATTTTCCCCCATAGATATGCAAGCATAATTGATGTTGCACGAAGTGATTTCAATTTTGATGTTGAAAACCCACCAAGCTCTGCTCTATGCCTCATCACTCGGAATCCGGCCATGTAAACCCCTTCGAGGCAATGCTTTGGGCTCACGTTGTTCCCTATGCTACGTTGCTGTAGCGATTTTGTCTAATTAAAACTATATTTTTTGTTTAAATGGTGCCATTCCATTTTATGAGACATTAATTCTGATGTTGTTTTCTATATTCTGTACACTAAACAAGACCGAAGAGTTGCATAACACACTGCACAGGGGAGTGATAATGTAATTGCCCATCAGTGAACATGCGGTGCACCAAACCTACAGGTGGCTTATGTTTGTGTCTTCCATAATTCCTAGTATACAAGTGCACATTATTTTCTTTTTGGCTCTGCGAGGCCTAAACACATTATAATTCTCCTCGGCACTGTGCATTGCAAAAAGCACAAACCAACCAACCGATGCTTAGAGCCCCAGCTCCTACTGAGGTGTTCCCAAGCACCCAATAATAAGCTATCATAAGCTGAGGATAGAATTTGTAGTGGAAAGTGGAGCCGGATATGCGGGGAGGTTGAGGTAATTACAGTATACGAGCCGAGAGATAAAAGTGGTATAAATAATACTGATGACAGTAATAGCCTGTAGTACAGATTGACTTTGGGGCCCATGGCAGCACCGATGACAAAGTGAGAACTTGCTGTCATAGGTAAAATGAGGTAAAGATAAGGAGCCGGCTTGTAATTCTTTTAAGGAAGACTGCAGCTTGTATTGCTGTTTGAGTAATTTCCCTCCAGTTGGCATAACATTTTTTCGAATGCAAGAAGACGAATAGCACTGATAATGCCACTCTTGCACATTTTGCAAACAAAAGCCGCAAGTCTATTGTGCTTGGTTGCATTAGTCAACAAACTATGCTTGGCAAGCTGCATATTTGGGAACAATTAAAGCACATTTCATGGTTTCTTTTTTGTATGAAGAATTCAAATGCCTGATATATAGGCGTGCGACCTTACACTTGATTTGAAATTATTGAATCACAAATTTCCCAAGAGCCGTTTTGTGCTGAACCTAAAATGATCCATGAGTGTCAAAGGCATGAAAGAAATGTGATCATGATCTTGTTGAGATATATTGTGGTCATGATATGACACAATCCACGTCTTTCAATTTTGAATCGGTCTGGCGGGAGATGGAGAAATAAATCCAGTGACCTCTGCGACGTGTAACACTGATTTGTTTTTCATTACAGATGTGATTGGAGTGTGCAAGAGTGTGGATGAGGTGACCCGCCTCACAACCAAGACCAACCGTGAAGTGTCCAAGAGAACGCTCAGTCTGATGGACATGTCTGGCAAGGTGGTGACTGTCACACTGTGGGGAGAGGAAGTGAGTATAGCCTTAAGAGAAAGCCTGACATGTGTAATGGAGCAGAGATGTTGTGTCTGGAGCCTTTTCAATGCGTGGTGAAAATCAATACCAGTCTTACATTGCATTGGCATGCTTCCGTTAATGGTTAAGCTTTCCTTCTGAGAACGCTCCTCTTTCTAAACATCAATTATCTGTGAACAGTCATGTTTCAGATGAACCCGAAAGACCTTTGTTTGTTTGATGTAGGAGGGTGGAATCATTTACTGTGAATGACTGACTCCAGACTAAAGCTAAAAATTCCTTTATGAAGCTTATAATCTTCAGTTTTGGGTGAGAATTATATCAGAAAGGTGTTTAATTAGTAAGGCTACCGAGTGCATTTGGTGGTCACAGTTCAACAGCTTGAGAACTAAACACATTTAACAGTGTGCGCAGTGTTTAACAGAAGCGGATATGTTCTAAATTGTTGTCTAAATACCCTGTCGCCGGGTGATGAAGTAAGTGTGCTCCTGCAGTTGATTTTTACCTGTGGCTCAGAGGGACTGTGCTGAGTTCATCATTTTTTTTTCCTCCTGACAAGAGGCAGAGTGTTCCGTGTTTGTTTGTTCGATGGATACCCCTTTTCCGGTGGGATTTGATGAAGTACACAAGATGTATAGTTTGTAAAGAACAATGGCAAAGCCAAACAGCAAGTGGGGATATTTCCCTTATATATGAGGGCTGTATTGTTCCCCCCCTTCTCTCTCTGTTATTGTTTTTCCTCAGTTGGCATCCGCAGGCTATTATTGTACAGAGTATTGAAAAATTATAAAACAAAAATCAAGTAAATACACCAATAAGGAATGTGCTCATAGATGAAAAAATATATATATATATTTTTTTTTTTCTCTGATTCCATTATGACATTGATACTTTGTCAAACATTGGATTGTTAATAAATTCAGTACAGATGTTCATGTTCTTACTGGATGAGTTGTAATTTCGGTTTGTCTAATTCAAACATCTGCAAAACTAAATAGCGTTTTTATCAGCCTCAGCTGTACTTTGTATATACGGTGTTGATTGCCATTCTTATTCTGCAAAACAGAAAGAGAAGAAATCAAAAGACAAATGTATGGAACAGTGTTGTTTTAATACCATATTTGTGTCTTTCCATAGGCAGAAAAGTTTGATGGCTCTGGACAGCCCATTTTAGCCATTAAGGCGGCGAAGCTTTCAGACTTCGGAGGCCGGTCGCTCTCTGCATCCTTCAACAGCACCCTAATGATCAACCCAGACATCCCTGAAGCATACAAGCTCAGAGGCTGGTAAGTGAGCCTGAGGTTCATAGATAAAGTAGTGCAGAAAATTGCTTATATGTTATAGCAGCTGTGCACAAAGCGCATTTATAGCAGGTGTTAAACATGGCGTACATCTTATGCCAGGAGGCTATTCTTATTTATTTCTGCAACTGGAAGGCAGCTTCTTGCATGAAAATAATATGGGTGTAATTGAAGGATTTAAATTACAAGTTTCCATTTCCCAAGTTGCGGGAGTGCATGCTCTGATTCTCATTATCAAGATTAGCTTCCCCCATTAGCCACAATGCAGGGGGGCGCTTCAATGAAGCATTACATATAAATGGAAATCATACTTAATCTGTGGAAATGCGTTTTTTACTCTTCTAATCGCCTTTCCAGACGAAATGAAATCCAGACTAATTTCTGTATGATTATGTTGATTGTAGCATTTCTGCTCTCTGGGTGTGTGTGTGTGTGTGTGTGGTCGTGCAGTTTCTACACACTTCTCTTTCATGTTGTTTTCACTTGAACACGTAGGATTATGTAGGAATTAGTCAAGATGTCTTCTTTGTCTTTGAAAACGGAGTGTTTATCTGTGTACATGTAGTTGTGTGTATTGTTACATAGTTGAGTTTATAAAGAGTAAAGCAGCCAGATGCAGAGTTGTAAAATAGTGCATTAACCCAATTAATTCCTCGTCTTTCTTGCATTGAAATAGAGAAAATATTTTATACTCAAGCTTTCATATTTTTCTGGCCTCATGTGCCAGTTCCTTGATTCATCATTATTTCCTCTCCATGGTGCACAGCATGACAAGGAATAAATATGCACCGTTATGTATGTTTTTTCTGTGCACCAGAGATGAGGATTTTGCCGGCTGTGTTGTAGGGTTGCTTTATAAAGCGGTAAAGGTGGGCATGTGATTGATAGATTAGACAGCACTCACAAGGAGGGAGGGGGCCTACTTAACCTCACTCCAACACTGTGGCACACTGATTGATCTGTCCTCTTTATAGATCCTACTTAAGCAGGCTGTGTCTGACCCCTCCTCTCTGACATGAAGGCAAATGTCTGTGTTTGTCACTGGAGATTCAATCGATTCTATCCAAAGGGTTTCATTTATTCACCTCTCAATACCAATGGCTGCTCCACAATACGAACGAAGACAGTAAACAGTTCAAATTTATTTTGTAATAAGTCTTGGGCTGTCTTTTTTTATCCAGCCTTGAAAAAAAATGTGACTGAATATTTGTACTTGATCAGAGGACTTGATCTGCATGATCAGAGCAGTAAAATGTGACTCTACTTTGCAGGTGAGAAAAAGGCATATCACAAAATATACTCTTATGTGGCTCTTTTAATCAGATTTCTTGGCTGATAGTAACTTCTTTATGATACTGTTAGCACCAGCCTCTGGCTTATCTGTAAGTTTTCTAAATTTGATTTCTCAGAAAGCCAACGACTGAAGTTTTATATTTGTAATGGGATTATTTTACATTGGCTTAGTGATATAAAACTCTCGTCTATCAAGATCACTCCTGGGTGTTAAGATTTATCTTACCTGTACCCCATTAAGTCCTGAATCACTTTTCCACACCCCAGTAGCACAGACTTTATGCCCTTCTTGCGCTCTCTTCTTGTTTAATGACAGATGTTTGCTCTTCACTCTGTCACTTCTCACTTGGACAGCCAGAGATAATGATCCTTAAATCCTTGTGTTGGTATTCAGCACTGCAGAAGAGGGGCTGGTCCTTGTGGGACGGTGGGTTTCTGCAGGTTTGCAGGCGTCCACTAATGAACAGTTTAAAAGTCACAGATGGAAGGAAGCCAGACCTGACTCGTTACTCTCGATCCAAGTCAATCCAAGTGAGACTCGACGCAAAGACAGGATCGTTATGTAGCATGTTGAGAGCTGTAGCACAGCCAGCCTCATGCTGTGAAGCGGGTAGGGAGAGCACTCTCCTAGTTATTTATTCCTGTTTTGAAGCGACATCACAGTAATTATATGGAAGTAATATCGTACGTAGCTAGCATGTGTTTTCATGGGAGGGCTGCTACCTGTGGAATACATAATGTGTGTTGTTGTCTTGCTGATTAGGCTGCGTCTCAGGATGGTTGCAGTCTGTGTTGTGTCCCTTAATAATTGTTCTGTGAGCTAAAATTTGAATTAGGAAAAAAAAATCAATTAAAATTTGAATGAATCTGTCTATGATTATTTATTTAAGCTTGCACAAAGAATCCAGAGCTTTTTCTCACTAAACCAAAAAAAAAGGTGTCTTTACAGTACAACCAAGGCTGCTGAAACATCATTGTTTTACTCCTGTGGAGGCGTCTTAATTTGATTGTGTTTTGGCGCAGACCTCTGGGACCTGCTCAAATGAATAGTCTATCCTTGGTGGGCTGTTGCCTCAAACTCATGCACAGTATTAGTGGTGCTACTCAGCATTTGCTGGTGTGCTTTTATGGAAAGCTGAGTGCTATCCCTGTTTGGGGTCGTAATTAATCTTGTGGAGATGAAAACAACCTGAATTTCCTTTTAATAAGAATGCTGGACTATGCACTAATAAGCTTTCGTTTATCTGGGCTCTTAGTGCATTGTTGTGGTGCATATGAATACATGGCTGCACTCTTTTTTTTACCGTCACCTCACACAGGCTGCAAACTTGACATTAAATCTGCAGTAAGTTCTTTTTTTTCCTGAGAATTAGTTGTGTCAGAATCAGACTTGACGTTCACACTTCCATCCATCTAACTGTGCAGATGCAGTTGTCCATTAGGTGGCAACAGCACATTTAGAGACGGTCATGCTGCCTTTTCCCCCCATGCTGTCAGGCAGAGCAGTCGCTCCTCTGTGAGCTACACTTTGTCAGATTTATTCTCAGTTCTTGATGCTGTCAACCTCAGACATTCACCATTATCTCATTTAGTCACACAAATCCAAGCTGACATTTTCTCTGTCTTCTTATCATGACTCCAGTATTTTCCACTTGTACAGACACGGCACATAGCTAGGGCAGTAATTATGTCAGCCGAGAAGCAAACAAACTTTAACGCAGTAGTCTAGTGAAAATGATGCCTCATTATCGAATTGGCCGGTGTTTTACCCAAATGCTTCACAATGCTGCTTCAATAAAAAAAAAAAAAAAAGTAGTGGAATAATTACCAGCTGAATTACTAATTTATTAGCTGAATTTAATTAGTAAGTGACCTACTGAGGGATTTAAGCTATATTTGGTAACAGTCAAGAAATCTTACATTCAACCACAAGCTGCTCTGCAGGGTCTGTTCAGTGCTGTACAAAATCATTTAATTAGCACTATGCTGTTTTGTGCTTTTATTTTTTGACAAGAGCTGAAGTATTCAGCCAATTAGTTGACAGATAGAAACGTAATCTTTTTTGATAATTGTCATTTTTCAAGCAAATTGCTAAATATTTTTGTGGTTGCAGCTTCTCCAGGGTGAGGATTTTTCTGTCATTTATCATAATAAATTGAACGTCTTTGGGCTTGGTTGGACAAAACAAGCACTGTGAGGGTTTTAGGCTGGGCTCTGGGAATTTATAATTAACATTTTTCACTATTTTCTACTGTTTTGTAGCCAAGCAGTTATTGATTGCTTAAGAAAATAACCGACAGGCTGATGAATAATATAAACATTAATTGACAGTTTCATGTACTCCCAATACTGACTATGTATTTAAATTCAACTCATGCCATTTAATCAGTATTTTTTTTAATATTTTACTCTAAACACCTAATGAAGATGTAAATTGTTGCTCTGTCTGATGGTTATAACTTTATTCATTAAATAACAGGTTAGCAGGCGCCTCAGTTTGCCTTATGGGTACATTATTTAAATCTATTTATACAAGGGAAAACACTATAGCATATTAATGACTTGTTCTGTTTTTCCATGATATACTTTCTCTGTGGAGTTCTGTATAAAACAAACTCATTAAAATTCAACTATTGTGATGCACTGGTGAGAATCCACTGATGCATGCTGAAATGTTCCTAAGGTGCAAGAAAAACATATAAACGTTGGACTGCTGTATTCATGCATATTTACTTTGTGCCTGTTTGATCTGTTCATCACACGGAGAAATAAACACTAAGCAGTGATTTTTCTTTTTCTTTTTTTTTTTTTTGCCAAAATGCGAGCAAAGAAAACATATTGAGATTCATCCTTGTTTAATTACATAAAGAGAAAAACACCATTGTATCTTTTTTTTTTTTTTAAAGGTTGCTTCAGGTTAGATAAATGACAGCATGTCAGGAACCACTGATGAACTAACTCCATGTCACACACAACATGGGGTAGTCTGTGGTGTGTTTGCTAGTTTCAGCTCAGGCACGAGAGTCTTACCCTGGAGCTGAGAACTCTACTTACGGAGACTTTTCTATCATCCCCTCATGCCTCCTCCCCTGACACCTCTCTGCTCCTGTACTGTCCTCATTCATTGACACGGCTGACATTTGACACGTCTGTGGCGCGCACGTGCACGTGTCTTGCCAACCTCCAGTCGACCATCTTGGTGTTCCCGCAGATAGTTTGCCTCTCTGAAGCCACTCTGCTGGAAGCTGGGATCCGCCCGCCTTCAGTTGACTGTTGCACATTTTCTGCCAGGTCTAATTTGTTCCCTGTTTTCGTCTCCTTCATCACAATCGCCATTCTCCGTGCCATTTCGGTTTCCCTTGCGCCTCACTGTCTGTATGATTAAAAACAGCAGCAGATTTAAAAACTGGATTCTGTCACAGTGGTGTCTTGTTGAGCGGTTTGGAGCCCTTTTGGGTATCTGTCAAATCAGATGTCCAGAGCAGCCATGTGAAGCATTACTGTGCTGCAGTTTTACCTTTTAAAGTGTCATGCATTTTTAATCACCTCAGCTATGTCGCTAGATTTTTCTCCTCTGTAGAACATCTGTCTTAGGAGTTGTTAAGACACGGCAGGAAATGGTATCTCCGTTTTGTCTGATATGATTTGTCAGAATGTTCTTCCAGCTTGGATGCAGGTACAATTAAAGCAAATCTGTGCTGGTATGGTGGTGAGGAAGTTGGTGCCACCGTGAAGAATTGCTTACATTTGTCAGAAGTGGGGGAATAGGCAGCCTGTGTGTGTGTCGCTCGGGCCACAGTCTGAACTGTTAATGGGGTATTTTCAATTAGTCATGCCTCCAGGAGCAAGGCATGCTCTGCTCATATTTACAACCCAACCCTCCCCATTGTGCGCCGCTCTGCCTCGTGGCCAACAGATTAGTAAGCTCTATTGATCTCTGTGACCATTTCAAACTGACATTTTTTTCCCCCCACAACTGCATTTTTAAATTTTTTTTTTTTTACCTCCACCCATCTTTTTTCTCCATCTACCTTGCCTTCCCTCTACTTCTTCCTATTGTCTACCCCGAATTACCGGGAACATTGGATGAAAATGGGTTTCTCATATCACCGTAACAGCAGTAACCTGACCCTAGCCAGCTCATCTGTCCCTCTGCTGTTGATTCATTTCACAAGCCTCTCAGCCTGCTTGCTCTCGGATGAGCCATCACTGCTTTGACAAACACAAACGGATTCTCTGCTTAGAACAAGGCTTTTTTTTTCTTTTTTTTTTTTAAGGCTAACTGTTAAATGGACAGCCTGCAGTGTGTTGACAGCCATGTGAACAGCAGCGTATTGTGCCTCCTGCTCTGGTTTGGATGTGTTGGAATGAATAATGCTGCAGATCATAAGTGGGCCTCTGAAAAGCAATATTATGACAAGTGGAAATACTTTCGGTTTGTTTTTGCCATGTTAACAGGGTGAGTTAACTTCGTTAAAAGGGGAAGCTAACAGATTTTACACATTAGTATGTTCTTCCATAACAGCCTGTGTTGGGGTGGCTTGACTTGAATCACCATCTATTTGGCGCAGAAGACTGGAGTTACAACAAAGGGACGCTACTAGGATCCCTGTAACTCCTTAGCGCCGTTAGAAGTCGCATTAGTGACTCTTTGTGTGAGACTCTGGTATCTCTAATTAACAGGTTTTGACAAAGGAGCAAAAAACATGGAATTAAAAAGGCGACATTTCTGATTGTGTTATATTGATTTAAAAAAAAGAAAAAAAAATCTTCACGATATGAGTCAGATGCTAACTTAGTGCCGCGCTCTAGACATTATAGAGCTGATGAGATAAGCTTATTAATGGGCAACTCAACAGACAGAAATTGAAATGGCATCAATTTAGACAATAGAATAATAGATTATCATTTTAAAGCTTTTTAAAAGCACAAATGTCACATATTATTGTTTCCCACCTCTCAAATATGAATATTTTGTCAAAGTCCTGTGTGACATCAAAGTAAATGGCTTGTCTTTGAACTGTTTGTTTGACTAAATAAGCTATTCAGCCACTTTTTTTGCATTGTTTTCCCTGCACTTTATGGACCAAATAATTAGCTGAGACAAAAACCCAAGAGATTAACGGTAAATGGTCCACACTTGTGTAGGCTCCGAAGCACTTTTTAGTGTGTTTCTCATTCACGCACACTCATAAACCAGAACTGCCATACAAGGCCAACAAGCAGGCCCCCGAAAGATTAATGAATAATGAATTTATGTATGTGGTTGGTGCTGTTTTTAAACTGTACCTGGTTTACTGTGAATGGGGTCAAACATGCAGTGACTGCTCTTCGTTTTATTTCACATAGGTATGACCAGGAGGGCCACGCTATGGATGGACAGTCTCTGACGGAGGTGAAAGGTGGCAGCGGGGGAGGAAACACCAACTGGAAGTCTCTATCTGACGTCAAGAACGAGCATCTAGGACACGGAGACAAGGTACACACGCACAGCTTTGTCTTGACACATTCAAACATTACAGATATGGTAACCCCAGATATATTGTTATTCAGGGATGACGCTTTGAAGATATTCAAGGACAAACTGAAAGACCGCCGTTGAATCCCAAACAACAAATATGAAAGTGCTCACAGTCAAGCTGCATTTGTTAATAAAAACCCAAGGTACACATTGCAAGTCTATATCGTCTTCTACAGCGTAACCTTGTCACTCCTACCTCCGCTTTGCAAAGGCTCCTTTAGCTGACAGTCGCTGTGATGAATCTTTATAATCAATGACTCATAAAATCACTGCACCACCAAGTATGTGTGCTTTTAAAATCGGATCCCACAAAGCTTCCTGATCCCATGCTGCTCATTAATCCCCCTGCATTGCGGGTGTCATTCCCCCCCCTTATAGTCTTGGTATATGTTCTTGGTGAAAGTCGCATTTATTTCTAGTATCGATTCTGAAGATTACATAGGTTATATTCTTTGCCCTTTTGTAATCGAATTACTGCCCTCAGATGAGTAAAAAAAATCTGTTCTTTAATGTCCCCAGTTTTTTTTATTTATGATGTCGAGGGAAATGGTGCTTAGAGGAGTGTATAAATTGTCTGGAGCAGAAAATGTGACCTGTACAGAGATCTTAAGTTCTGTAATTTAACATGCTCTGCACATTAGCAATCATCACAGTATGATGAAAATACGCCATTAAGGCCAGGACAATTAATAGATACAAGCCATTATGAAAGGGCCTCGAGAGACATGGAACGGACAATTTTGCAGTGGCTGTAAAAGACAAGCGTGAAGCACTCGAGTTACGGGGATATATCGGCTGGTTGAAAGCTTAAAACTACTTGAGGGCCTATTATTCCTTAAAAACAAAGAGAACGGCTAAAGTACTTGGATTAAAAAGGAGCGAGACTTGTCTGTAAGCTTCAATTAAGAGAACAATATGTTTTGTTGAATGCCTAATTTTATTTTTTTTGTTTTTTCCATTCAGTAGTGTGCATGTTAGTTGCCTGAGGCTGTGTCTGACCTCGTGATATTTCTGGTGTCCTGATAATTCTCTTCTTTGGGAAAGAGCTGCACGAATCCCAGTCGCAGACAACACATGGCTTATTGCTCCTCTTTATGCCCCTCTTACTGTACCCACTTGAGCTATTCGATAATCTGAAAGCTGACAATGCAGCTTAAATAGTTCAATCTCCTTATTTTTCTCTTAAATTTCACACTATAGTCATTAGCCTATTTCAGGTGAAATCCTGAAAGTCTTGTCCCCCGGGCTATGGAGGCTCCTTCTTAGCATTGTCTGTGATAAGACCCGGTGCTGACGAAAGGAGCTGAGCCAAAGCTGTCCTCAAACCCTCTGAGACATCCCATACACAGGGGGATGGGGGTCAGGCTTCTCGAGACCCCACCAACCAAAGTCTTTTGCAATTAATTGTCACTGTCACAAAGTCTTTGTGTCACAATCTCAAGTTTCCACATTGCTCCCGTGCCCTCTGTGACAGTAAGTGGTCACCCTCCTCCTGGTGGCTTGACACCGCATTTGTAAAAAGCCTATGACAGAGGCAAGAAACAAGTACTTCTGTCCTCTTCCTGCTGGTCAGTCACGCGCTAATTAAAGAGGTATTTTACTTGACTAATTGGACTTCTTGGGAAAAATAGCAGAGGTTGATGTCTGGATTGTTCTGTAAATCAAAACAGTTATTAAAAAAAGCAGGCTGTTTTGTGTGTTGAAACGGATGATTTTTGCTTATTTTGATGCTGTCATTTAACACACTCAAGGGCTTTTTATTAATCCAAAGTGACACGGAGCATCAATTGTCCTGTTCTGGAAGTTAATTGAGGTCCAACGCATTTGGCATATTAATGCAGCAGACAGCATGTGGAGAACAGAGAGAGGGGAAAGAATTGATTTTCATTCCACTTTAGAGATATGATCTATTTTTTAAAAAATAAATCGCCCTCATCTTTGTTTTCTACAGCAAACTATAATGGACATTTTTCAAACTTTTCTGACCTCTGACTTGGTGGCAGGTGGCAAGTCTGTTGCTCTGCTCCCTGACCCTGAAGAGGCACCTGCATCCTTTATCACAGCATGCAGCAGCCTAGTCTCCTCTATGTTGTGACAGCCTATGCCAAAGTTAGTAAGAGCGGGGAGACTTTGTCCCAAACAGTCAACTGTTAGGGTGCGACAAGCCTCTCTTATGTGCCTTAAAGCCTGCCCTTCATGAGAAAAAAAACCCTATCACGAGGAGAGGTGACGTGACTTATTTGAAGCATATCCTGAGCGTCTTCTGATATGCATCTATTTCCATCCAATGTGGATTCATGTCTGTTGTTTGGATGTTTTCCATGTCAGCTAGGAATGTTTCTTGGAGGCTGTTTACATGCAGCAGTGTTCTAAAGTTTTTCCTCCTCCCTATAAAAAAACAACAGCTCCCTTGCTAGTTTGCATTTCTGTCATCCGCTAGGATTCTGGTTGGGTGTGTAACTTGTGCACCTGCTGCATAAATGTTGCTCTGACTGTACACATACATCTCGACATACTCCTGAAAATGCCATCCTAATGTTAATTTATTGCTGTTTTGTTTTTTGGTTTTCGACAGTCAACATATTTAACATATGAAGCACAAAGGTCACGAGAGTGAGAAAACGGCATCTCGCGAAGAGTAACTTTATTTGTCACTGAAGTTTTGTTTACACAGGTTCTGGTTTATTTGACTTTTTAGGGAGACTACTACACCTGCATAGCCACCATCGTGTTTCTGCGCAAGGAAAATTGCCTTTATCAGGCCTGCCCGAGCCAAGACTGCAATAAAAAAGTGATAGACCAGCAGAATGGCATGTTCCGCTGCGAGAAGTGTGACAAAGAGTTCCCGAACTTCAAGTACCGCCTCATCCTCTCTGTAAGTGACTCAGCATTGGTTTCACTAAAGTTGATGACATTTTTTTTAGGCTGTCAAACATGCACTCATATAAGCATACATGATAAAGCACATACTTGTACATGTCTGTTGTTTCTGCTCAATCATGAGCATTTTTCTAATCTTCCTCATTTGTGTTTTCATAACTTCCTCTCTTTATTCATCTTTCTGTGTCCTGGATCTGAAGCCACCCTCCCCCCTTAATGGCTCATTCCCTGTGCTTCAACAATGTCCCAATCTGCTCTCTGCAGTTAAATTTAGATGTGTTTAAAGCCAGTTCTGCTGTTTCTGTGGCACGTTGTAATGAAGACTAATTCTGGATAGTCTTTACACTCTGTTCGAGCTATGCTGAGTTAATCGCTGCAGCTTTCCATACAGTGATGTCTTTTTACAGAAAATGCAGGGATGAACACAAATGCTGGCCGTTTTCTCAGCTTCTTTGCAATAAACTTTCTTTTTTTTTGTAAAGAAAATAACAAAAACTCACTTAGTCAGCAAAAGAGTAATGGGAGCCAGGCATCTGAAATAAGCGGCTTTTGTTTTGTACCATTCACCAGTTGACATATTGTTGTTCTTCACAAGCTGTAGAATAAGCTGTGAATCTGCTTCCTCTCTATTTATGTATGTGTAAGTGCACCGTGAATCTGCGTGTTTTTTTTTGCCAGGCTTGCCAGCAGTAATATAGGCTGTCCACTCACTGCTATAGAAAACAAACAACACCTTGTACAGAATGTGAGCTGGGGTACATTGGTCAGTACGTCTTCATTCATGAAACTTTCCTGTCTATTTACTGTTACCTTTTCTTCTCCGTGTTGTCCGTCAGGCCAATATTGCAGATTATGGGGACAACCAGTGGGTGACTTGCTTCCAGGAGAGTGCAGAGGCCATCCTGGGCCAGAATGCAGCTTACCTGGGGCAACTCAAGGACTCGGTGAGACTCTCCTTCCTGAATATAATACTGGCCTCAGGAAATGACCGGGGCAAGAACCAAACCTCTGGCTTTGTTATTGCCAAAGACACACACTGGACTGACAAATACAAATGTGTCAAAGGCATCTCCTGTGCTTTGTTTCTTCCAGACATAATTACTTTAGGAAAATCGTTGTGGTTTACACTTGAGACAATGATGAGTTAAGTCATTTTAAATTCAAAGCGTATGTGCATCTTGTGTTTTAATTTTAGAATGAAACCGCCTTTGATGAGGTCTTCCAGCAAGCCAACTTCAACACTTTTGTCTTCCGCAACCGAGTGAAGCTGGAAACGTACAACGTGAGTAAAAGTGGAATCGTAATCAGTTTGATAAAATCCCTACAGGCTTTACATTGCGGAGGCTGCCTCAGATCCCTAAAGTACCGTCTTTTTCCTGTGTCGGCTGTAAGTACATAGCAGGAACATAACAGGTTCTTTATGTTGTAGCTGTGTTGTTTTTTTTTTAACCCCCCTTTGATAGTTTTCCCATTCATTAACAGAACTACCTAGCTTTCACTTTGACAGACAGCAGCACATCTAAAAAACTGTGTTTGTCCTAGAATGCTGCTCGTTTTCAGTGGCTTTGTGAAGGGTGCACACACAGATTAGCCGCGGCCACTATTTCCTGTAGGCCACACAGATAGAGGTTTGTTTTGAGGGAAGCACATAAAAGAATTGATTGGGCTGGGACTCTGAGCAGGAAGTCTGGAGCCAAGCCAGAGGCTGCATCCGCCTTCAACACACAGAAGAGGCCACTGTGTCTGTCACATTCAGCTCAGCATCCTAACTGCCAATGGCACTGCTACAAGCATGTATTGGCTTCTGTCTCCAAACCCCATATTCCTTCAACAGAGACACCTGCAACCCCTCTTTGAGTTTATTTTCTCCTTTTCAATGCTACAAGCCAGCCATTGTGCTATAGTTTCACATGTTGTCGCGCGTACAGTGTTGTATAGGCTTGATGTAGCACAAAGCAGGCCCTTAACAATTGATGACACTCATCCATCCTCTGGTATCACACTGAGACTTGAGGTTTTTTTTCCAGACAGGGGAAGTGTAACATCGCTGCCTCTATCTTTTAAAGTGGCGACATTCTGACTTTCAGGCATCGGTCACTTTTGCCTCAACGTTCCTCACAGATTCATTCAGACAGAACATCGACAGTGATGGAGAGAGCCACTGTATACACCCGTTTGGACAGTATCAAGTGACACATAATGCACTTGAAAAATCTCTAATAAAAATCTTAATGTGAGAGGGAAGTATTTAGAAACTTGTGCTAACAAGTAAAATTAGAAGGTGCCTCAACTGTGTACCAAACATTTTAATCGTTGCCTATAAACTACTCAATGTGTTGCACCTCACCTACCTCAAGTATTAAGTCTTGATCGATCTTGTTGTAATCAGTTATAATTATA
Source organism: Stegastes partitus (assembly GCF_000690725.1). NCBI lineage: Eukaryota > Metazoa > Chordata > Actinopteri > Pomacentridae > Stegastes > Stegastes partitus. The sequence goes on along the minus strand of NW_007579115.1, from coordinate 82,310 downwards.
GGCAATTAATGAAGGTACTTCTCTTTTCCCTTGTGTGTAATTGCGGGCAGCTCTCTCGCTTTGACGACACTCATGGATCTTTCTGCTGTTTAATGGGGCAGTTATTTAATAAACACAAGAAAAAACAAATCCTACAAATCAGCTGAAAGACAATACCGATATTTCAGCTTCTGTCGATGTGTTGTCAAATACCAGATTGCATTCATTACAGTTATTATTGATCCGATGTTGTGAAATCTGTCATCATCGCAGTAAAGTTGCACTTTTATAGACAGAACAAAGTGAACCAGGCAAAACTTGGCATTTGTAAAGATTAATTCTTTATTGATCCTTTGCAGCAAATTACTTGAAAGATGTTTTAGATTTTGGCTCAGAAACTTGTGTCTTTTGCACTCGTGTCATGATAGCAGTGCTGCCATATGGAAAACTTATCGCCAAGTCGCGCTACACAACTTAAAATCCGTCGTAATTTGCCGATATGTCAATGTGAGGGCATACAGCTGGGATTTGTGAAAAGTGGTAGTACATGTTGCTAGATCCAACCCAGTGATACTGCCCTTAAGACTTTTTTGTAAAAGTGACCAAGTTGCTCATTCAGACATGAAGCCGTCACGTTCAGATGCCGTCAGATTAATAACCAAAAAAAAGAGCGCATGACTGAAAGGGCTTTAAATGTGACAGGACTGCTCTAATGAGCTTCATCCTCAACAGCTGAGGAAATTATCCTCTACATTTTAACTGAATCACGTTACTCGCTTGAGGAGTGTGATGAAATTATCACCTGTAATGCCATCAAGACACTGAAACAGACTGTCAGCACATCTTAAAGGTCACTCTGGCTGTATCTAATGTTGGGAAGGTAGACATCAGGATTTTAGCCACATGCACAGAGATGCAATGTAAAGACGATGAAATTAAACAATTGGTCATTTGAATTAAATGTAATCAGTTAATTACTCAGAAGTAATTTAGATGACTAATGAATTGTTGAAAATTCACTTAATTCCAGCTTTAAAATATGAGAATTTTCTGCTTCTTTTTTGTCGTCATTCTAATTTGACTGTCTTTGAGTTTTCTAATGTTGGTCAAGCAAAATGAGAAGTCTGCAGGGAGGTACTTTGGGAGAATGTGAAGGTCATTTTTTTTTTTACAATTTTCTTATCCTTTATATATTAAACATTTATCAATTATCAAAGAAATGAGATTACAATTCCAAGTAGCTAAATACAGCCTCCAGCTTTGTTACTGTCACTATGTTGCATAGAAGATAAAGACTGTTTTGATAGAGAGTGTATAGAGTAGATTTATTTGACATGAGGATTCATCACATTTATGTGCTGTGATGCGTTTGTTGCTGTGCATCACATCGAATGAAAACTCAAAATAAATCTAAAAACAAAAAAACCAAGAACTTGTTGAAAGAGTTTGCGACTGTCCTGTTAAGGGTGAAATCAAAATTTCATTCAGTATTGTCCAGCCATTAAAAAAGAAAAGAAAAATCTCATTTTGGTGTGAAATTTGAATATTTAAGTATTAAATGAATAAGCTTGAACTCTTTAGGATTTCAACTTGGGGAGTAATTCCAAATCAGAAGCAATGCTGCACACTTTTTGTGATGCTTTTAGTGAAACACTGAATAATTGGAATGTATTCATCACAACAAATGCAAGCTGCAGCTGCTTCATACTGGTGTGATGCTCAGTGTACTCTTTGTCGTTTTTCTTTTGCATTGAAATCAAAATCCAACATGTATTCAAAATATATGTTGAAACTGTTAAAATGTCAAAGAGTAAATTACTTAATTACTTTACATGTGTTGTTATTGTCTGAGCACAATCTCTTGGACATCACCGGTTGGTACTTGACTCTGTTGACGCTATATCTGCTACTGTCCTGAAATATAGAAACGTCTCCTTGCGGCTGTAATATCCAAACTGCTGTGCTGTTATCAAGCTGTTATCGTCCCTGTAGGCTGTGTTTTGACATTGTAACTGATTTAGGTGTATCAAAAGGATGACACTGATGGAAAATCTAAGATTGAACACACAAGGCTTTTCATTGAAGGACTACCTCAATATTGACCTCTGCAGCGTCTGTTTAAGCAGAAGTAGGTGGATTTGAAATGAGACGGTTGGTTGACTAACGTCTTCTCCTTTTACCCTGAACAATCTTGTCTCTGTCTGATGTGACCTGACCATCACTAATCACACCATCTTGGGGTTACAGTGCAAGGCGAGGCTGTTAGTGTAGAGAGTAGTGAAGTGATTCCTGGCACTGGTTGCCCTGAGCACTGCTGGCTTTCTGTTCGACAACAGATCAGCTGCACTCGGCCAGTTTTCCAGGGCTGGATAAGAACTACTGGTGTAGCACCGTGTGCGAGGATCAAACAGGTTACGTGTAGATTAGGGATTATAAGTGAAGATTTGACAGATTTAAAGTGAGTCATTAGTTGCTGGTAAATGAGTGTCTGTGTGAATTTTCTGTCAGCTCTTCGTCTCTGCTGCTCTCGTTTTCGAGGCGGTATAGGAGATAAAATACCTTGTTTCGCACGTAGGAAACGGTTAGTTTCCTTGGCTGCTGTTTGCTGCAAGTGTTCCTGGCAAGTTTAAAGCTGTTAGGAAAAGGTCACAGCAGAACAAATTTATGTGTGTTGTTTTTTTTTCTTGTGCTCATGTGTATACACACACACACACACACACAAACACACACAGCACTGGTTGCCAAGTGTAGATCAACACCCAACCGTGTGATGTTGGCTACTTACAGATGCACAAACACACACATCCTGTATATACACACACACACACACACCCACTTGTCGACTTGGAGCCATAGTCAATATTACAGTCCTCGTATGTAATGCACGCAGGATGCTACAAAATCCTGATGCCTTCTTCATAATTTATTTATTTTTTTGTTTGAGGTAAAGTAGAGCTGCTTAATTTTTAATCTGTTCTTTTTATATTTAACTCACATTCATTGTAGGGGTACGAAAACGTTATCACACTCTCTACTGAAAACAATTTTGCACACAACTGTAACAAAAATAATCATGTAAATGTGGTATTAACACAGTTTGGTTTCATTTAAAACGGATGATATATATATTTTTTTTATAGTGCATGTACTTCAATGCTTGTACAACATTGGTAGGTGTGTTTTTAGCTGACTGCTGTGCACACTCGAAGGGCTGATTGTTGTTAAAATACGAAAAATCAACTCTTCATCACTTTTTGAAGTAGTGGAAATACTTGTTTTGATGACCAATTTGTCACAATCTGAAATCTGTTGGGTTTCACTCTTCTGATGCTAAAGTATGACTTAACCTCCTCGTGCCCAGTGCATGCACTTCTACACTTACAAATCCTTTCTTCTCTGTCGGATTGCTCTTGAAGTGTAACACATAGAAATAAAACTGCATGACTTCACCTTTCCAAAAACTTTAGTGGCCTATCTGTGCGACAAAGCATCGTGAAGGAAAAATAATTAGTAATTTCCATCGAATTTAATCAGTTACAACATGCATGCAGCTGTTTGTCCATCTCCACACACATTACACTTGTTTAAAATATTCATGAAGTCGTCACTGTGTGGATACATTCATACTTACACAAGTTAATATCTATGCAATGCAAATATTGATATCAGATCACAAGAAACAGCTTTGTAATTCTGCCTGTTGGCTATATATTTGCACATAGCAAAGTAAGAACATTAAGTCAGATCAAACTTCTGCAAAGTGTCCTCTTTAGTAGTGTCAAGACCCATTTTTTCCGTTTGCTCTCAAAGTCTCTACTGCACATCAAATTAAACAGCACAGCTTAGCCTTTCCAGTGACACTCGTTGTTTATCTGCGTGCCAAAGAGAAACCCAGTTTCTAAATTACACCGACTTTCAGCATTGTCTTCAACACAGAGTTGACATTAAATTGCACTTTGTGTGAAAAATAAACACAAAACACAAAATGGTCTTGCTTTTTATTGCAAGGATTTAAAAGCTCTGGTTGAAAAACGAGTGCAAGTCACCGGTGTACAAGTAGGCAGTAGCGATCCTAGACTCTGTTGGCCCTAGGCAAAGTTATTTCTGTTAGGCACTAAGCACATATTTTTCTCAATTTCTAACTCTTACTGTATCCCACTATCATGGTGTTGATACTTCCACATTCCACACTATGTCCCCGACTTGATTTCAAACAGATTTCTCAGCTGCCAGCATTTCAGGCTGAGGTACATGTAAAAACATAACAATGTCATAATACCAGATATTTTCTTTTACCTTGTTATCAAGACTAGAATAAAAAAAATCTGCAAGGATCATTATCTCAAACAATGAACGGTCTGGAAACCTAGACTGAAAACAGACAGCATGTGTGGGTGGTGCCTGTAAAGACGAAGATAGGAGCTTTAAAGTAATGTAGTGAAATTACCCCGACAATAGCCTTGGGCTTATAGGGTTATTAGCAGGGCCAGACGGAGGCATGTAGATCTTAACTAGGGCTTTAACCTTAAAGTTAATGAATTTACCATTTATTAACAGAGTTTAACTGACCTATAGGATTTTATATACAGTGCCAGTGATTTCAAGCTCAGCTAATAATTAACAAAACCAAAACTGCAAATACAACTCAGTCCTCTGCTGGTGGAACGGAGAGCGATGCTCCTCCCTGTCTGGCTTTACATCCGCCGCAGGTCAGCTTTATTGGCCAGTTGGTGCTAAAGAAGACGAGAGAGAGCAAAGATTAATTAATAATAATTAGGGGGCAAAAAAATGCACCAGTGTGGAGGTGCGACTAACACAAGCAACAAGATATGTAACAGGATTTTCTTGTAGAAAGTGGGCGCCAATCCAAAGAAAGATGGTTTACATTTCACCCTCTTCAGCAGCAAAGGATTAATGGAGACAAAATGAGTGTAACCTCTGTTTAAATGCAAAGATTAATAGCGCTGGCAGGAATGACCTTCCCCTGTCTAGACAGCTGTGGAGGCTTTAAAAGCTGTCTTTTTTTTTTTTTTTGTGAGACATTCATTTGAATGCCAACACAATTCAGATACCTCATCCAAACATCTCATACGGGAGAGTGGAAGATGCTCGCACTTGTCTGTTGATAATTAATACATTACATAAGATTTTTTTATACATTTTTTAAAATTCTGAGCTACAAAGTCTGTTACATTTTTTCTTTTTTTTCCACAATTTATAGCTTGTAAAAGACTCTTAACACAGGGAAAAAACCACGAGCTGTACACAAAGTGTTTGGGGAGTGTCTTGTCCTTTGACCCCGAGTTGTACAGTGAAGGAAGTGAATATATGTCATACAAATGGATTTTCTCTTTCTTTGTCCGACAGGATGAGTCCCGGATTAAGGCCACAGTGATGGATGTGAAGCCTGTTGACCATAAGGAGTACATCAAGAGGCTGATTGTGAACATAAAGAAACTGGCTGCCCAGTAGGAAGCTGTGACCGTTGTGGAGTGTTCTGGTTTTTTCTTGTTTGTCTTTGTTTCTGTACAGCCAACAAACGGCTCTAAATGTGTTACTGTGGATTCTTTCATTTTCTTCCACATCTGTACTTTAGTTTGTAATTTCATCTCCCAGTGAGTGAGTACTGATGGAGTACTAATGGAGTGACTGTTCACCTTTCCTTTTGTCACATAATGCTTAGTGGCCTCATTCTAGGTGGGTTTTTTTCCTGTCAGTGAACAGAACAAAAAAAAATGATTTCCTCTTTTTTTCCCCCTCCTTTTTGTTATTCGGGGAAGCAGAGCAGAGAGTGGGTCAGTAAGCCACAAAAGAAATCATCACTGTGTCTGTCTTAAGTCAGCCAGTTGTTCGTGCATACACTGTGGTCATGTGGGGATGGTGGCTGCTTTTAAGCAGGAGACCAGCACAGTAGCTAGCACTCTTTTCACCCTCTGACGCGCACTCAAAATGGCTGGGCTGGACCTGCACATCCCTGATAAGACCGTTTACTCTCCCACTCTCTCTTTTTTTTTTTTTTTTTTGTGCTTCGTCTCTCACATACTTGCAAACACAAGCACATACACGCACAGTCCAGACCTAATCGCAAATGTACTGCATTCTATTTAAAGGAGATACAAGGTGCTGTTGGTGTTTTCAGTGCCCGTTTTGTATGTTTTTCTTCCCTTTTTTGTTGTTGTAATTATCAAAATAAAGACGTTCGTAATCACCTTACTGTCCGTTTCACAGTGGATGCTTGGCGCTCTGTCAGAAGTGTATTCGTAATAACTGAAGCACATAATTAATGTGAAAAGCTGTTTAGCTCCCAGCACTTGATCGTAACTTGTTCCTATTAAAAGCAAACAACAACACGTCGACTTTTAAGGCGATGTTCAGGGGATTTATTCAAGGGCTGGCACACAATGCCCCGTATCTCCTAAGGTTTTGCTCAGATGTGCAACAGATTCCCTGCAAACTTGACTTTCATGTTGTATTAAAGCAGAACATCAGAGAGGCTGCACCTTCCCATTTTTTCTTGTGATAACATCTCGCTTCTGCTGAGCGCCGCATCTGTTGCCTGTAGTGGTGCTGAGATGGATTAGACCTGTCTTTAAACGCTAAGGAAAGGTACATTTAAGGTTTTTTTTTCTTTACATGCTCGGAGATATTGATTTGGGTTTGCCTGTGGTCGCCTCTACATCTCCCTATAAACAGCTTTCGCTAACTTCAGGCATTAATGTGACTTCCTAGATGTTGCGGTTCAACTTCACAGGTTCAAGCCAGACGTGGGGTCAGATGTTAAGGCTACAGCAGCGCTTTGGTCCCTACCTGCCTCACACTCCTTGTCAATCAGCAATAACAGAGGAGGCTTGGTACAGTAGGACATGCTGGCTCTTTAGCTATCTGAGCTGCAATGTTTTATTTAGTGATTCACATGGCACAGTTGAGAAAAAAGGGTTGTACTTCTGCAGGGTTGTCTGGCAGCGTCCCCTGGGACTCGGGCCTAGCGAGTTATTTTTTGCCCTTATTTACATCTTTCATCCCATAAGCCAAAGGAAACTAAATGTCGACGAAAGTAAAGCGACTTGAATTCAGTTCTCCCATTTCTTTGTAAGCAGTCGTGGCGAAGGAAAAAGATTAGATTGTCATGCGCTGATAATTGATTTCGTACTTGTTAAATGAGCTTTGCTGACTAATTGGACTGAATTACATTAGTTACTCTGGAGCTCTGCAGTAGCTGTGTTGTTAGCAGTGAATAAGTGTGGCTAAATAACGTCAGAACGGGGTAAAAATTAAAAATGTTTATGATTTATGAGGTGGCGCTCTGCTGGAGTCATGGGTTTGTTTTCCATAACTGTGCATGGTATGCTGACAATGTTTAAGTTCGACCAGGTTTCTCAGGAATCAGGTGCAGCTACACTTTAATAACGTTCTTTTATTAAATGTTTGGCAGAAGCAATTACAAAGATTGCAAATATAAAAAGATGAATACAAAATCTTTGAAAACTTGAAAATGTGGTTCCCTTTTTTTTTTTTTTTTTTTTTTAATGCCCAAGTTTCAGTTAAAAAAATCAACCAAAAAAACTTGGATTTGGGAATGCTGTGTTTTCCTCTTCAGGTAATCCATCTTGTGTCACCCTGATCCAGAGACAAACTTTTCAGGATTACTAAACCTCGATTACTGCTGCTTGAAATGAAAAAACTATATCATTAGGCTGCAAGAAATATAAATAACAGCCAGCGGAATAGTCAGCATGGGGTCACTTTAAGTGTTTATGCAACAAACAAACATTCCTTCCATTTTCAATTAATTTTAAACCGGTTGCTCTTCTGACCCAAAGCAAATTCAAATATACATTATTCATCTTTATATCATACATCTTGAATATTTTGTACATGTGTTTTCATTCATCTAAAGGCTAAATGTCCTGTAGTTAACAAGACACAGAACAATCAGAGTTCTTCATCATCAGAAAGACAAGCTTTTGAAACTAATCTCCAAAGGCACAATGGGACAGTTGTAATTATTAAACGGTGAGAA
>NW_007579115.1:42642-73156 GCF_000690725.1 Stegastes partitus | reverse complement strand
TATGTGAACATTCTCTCTGCAAAGGTTGACTCTGATAAAATGAAGCAGAACATAATTAGAGAGTTTTTAGTACAGACAGTTGAGGCGAGGTGACATTTTGGCACACTAGTGACTATCTGCATTTTCTTATGTATAAACTATATATTTCACTTGTACATCACTAATGGTGTTCAATACATCCAAACACAGTAATTTTTTTGAACGTTGAACAAGACCGCTGTATGTGTTACCCGTCCTGTGCGTGATGCTGATCAGACGGCTGTGAAGCTCCTGTGGTGACATCTCCGTCATGGATTGGTCGAGTTCAGTGATTGACACCGTCTTCGAATCGTTAGAGCCAATAGAATATAGCGATAGCCACCAAAATGAGATTGAGAGCACTTTTAGCCAATCAGAATCAGCAGAACGCCGTCTTGAAGGCCAGCTGCTGAGGGAGTGCTCACTACTTGGCTCCCTTCAGCTTACGAATCCGCCAAAAGATGCCCGGAATGATTTCAGTGTAACACAGGAAGAAGTGCGAACTGATTCCGCTGTGAATTTACAGCTAAAGTAAACTTTTCACGGCAAAACAGCTAAGGCAGGGGTGTTGAATCCTGGTCCTCGAGGGCCACAATCCTGCATGTTTTAGATGTGTCCCTCTTCCAACACACCTGATTCAAATGATCAGGATCGTTATCAGGCTTCTGCAGAGCTTGATGATGAGCTGATCATTTGACTCAGGTGTGTTGGAAGAGGGAAACATCTAAAACTTGAAGGACTGCGGCCCGCGAGGACCAGAGTTCGACACCCCTGAGCTAAGGTAAGAGACATTTTACAACTACAGTTTGATGAAGCAGTTTTGGTTTTTGCTGTTCTTTGGCTTGTTTCTCACTGATGCTTTGGTTGTAGAGAGCTTTGATGGATATGTTTGGAATCTGTGGACTGTCTGCTTTCGTTTGAGCAGTTGTTTGTGTGTTTTGCATAAAGTAACAAAGCCTCAAAGCCAGAAATGTGGCGAGTGGGTTGACTGGGTGGCGCTGTATCGATTTCCATGTTTGATCATTCATTTAGTTGGTGTTTGAGTTGTGTTTGGGGCATGTAGAAATGGCTGATATATTCCTGTAGCCCAGGTTCTGTTGTTTAATTTGATGTGCAGCATCACTATATTTCTTTGTGTGAATATAACAGGTAAGAATATTATAGAGTCCACTGCTGTTACCGAGGCTGGATTCATAATTAATTGATGAATTTTTGTTAATTTAATTAACTGCAGTGCACTTGGATCAGCAAAATAGAACATCATTTGAAGCAGCCTCTTAACGTCAATAGCTTTGTCCTGCTGTCAACCCAAATATCAGTTTCATTTAACATTGTGCTCACGTAATCCAACAGCCTGACACTCTTAAAATCTGGAAGCAGTTAGTTTAATTTTAGCATTGGAGTAAAGACTGGGCTGTGGGTTGTTGTTGTTGTTGTGTGCATGTATTTGGAAGTGATACTACACAAAGCACCAATTAGTCGACAGTCAACAGGGACCCTTTAACAGGTTAATGCAGCCCTGGCAGAGAGAATGAGATAGAACAGAACTGCAGCTAATAATAGCAGTAAATCTTTATTTACTGCACATACATGATGCTTAAAAATGCATCTAGCCATAAAACACTTTGCAGCCAGGCAGTTTTTTTTGGTGCAAGAAGAATATTATATGGTTCTGTGGCTGCTCCCTTATATCAGAGTTAAAAAAAAAAATGATTCAGATATTTTAATAATTTTCCTGAAAAGGTAGAACACTTTTACGGTGTAGTTATTAGAAACTGTCACGGCCGTGCAAAGTTACGGCCGCTGAGCGTGAGAATGCTTACAGGCTGAGAGAGCGGCTCGACGGTGAAGCATTTCGTCTTGTGTGTCTGAGTTATGAAGGGAGCACGCTTGTTGCTCTAAGTTATACCAGGCATCGAACGTGTTGCTCAACATCCCGCTGCCGTGGAGCCATTGATCGCTACATTGGTGCTCTCATTTGTTTTATTGAGGTGTTTATGGGTTTGACATTTTGTGTCTTAGCGCGGGAAAATATCACTCATAAGTTTACACGGCTGCCTTAAAGAGTGACATAAATTTAATTCCGAATGCAATTGCCGCTAAGATTGAGCACCTCGGGCACGTTGTAATTCTTGATGGCTCCTGGTTCGTGGATGTGTTTGGCTTCGTATTTCCCGTGTGTTGATCTTCACCTTCGCCCATCAGATGCTGTAAAATAAATCCTCCTCTTTGCATAATGACAATTTTTAGGTGTGTGGGATTGTGGTTAAAAAACACAAATTAAGCAAGTGCTATCAAATGCCTGGAAATCTGAAAGATGTGCAGCATTTTGCAACTAATATAATGTTATGTAACAACAATACTGACTTTGTTTAGCAGTTTTTATACCAATGCAATGTGACACAAAGCGATTTACAGAACAAAAGGAATAAAAAAAACAGTACAAACAGTGTGTAGTAGTAGTAGTGTCTTTGTTGTTTGCTTCAGTTGTGCTCTGGCGATGTTTTTCAGATGATGAAAATGTTTCTAATGTGAGGTTTAAGCCTTAGCTCTGATTCACAGACGATTGAGGGTTTTCCCGTTGTTGACTTGGGTTTATTGCTAATGCTTGCAGTTTTGCATGTAGTTTTTCCCATCTCAGTTTCAATACCAATAACCAAGACTTCAGTTTTGTCTTGACTGAGCAGTAGAAAATGCTCTGCCATTCGTTCTCTGAAATCTAAAATACAGTTAAAGGCTGCATCGATTGGCCTGAGTTGTTCGGGAGACACAGTGAAGTATGGAAGTGTGTCATCAGCATAGCTATGAATGTTGATGTCCTATCATGTAAAGATAGAAGAAGCTAAAATTGAGCCTCAGTACTATGATTTCATCCGAAAACCTTTCAAAAGAAAGTGATGACAGTTTAAAAAAGGATGTGGGAATGGGGTCAAAATAGCAGGTTGCCAGTGGTAATTGCCGAGCATTTCAGCATCAACCAGGACAGACTTCTCCAGTGTTTCTTCATGTATAAACAAGGGTTCAAGGGTGGTAGGATTTATATGCCGAGATGTCTTGTATTCAATCTAATAGATTCTATTTTGCCTTTGAAGCAGACTGCTTAATCTTCACATTTGGAGTTGGTAGATTCTGTTATAATACCTCGTTAGGGACAGCTGTGCTACGTGTCAGTTGTTTCCTATGTTGTTTGAGCAACTGTGTGTAGGTGCACATATTTGTTTTAGAGCATTTTTGAGAACATTTTTCTTGGTGCATACTTTATATAACTTATTTAAGGGGCAGGAGCAATTAATTTTACACAAACTGTATTTCATACTATGCAGTGGTGTCAGTCCAGACATTTAATGTGTTCTGCCCGTCTGTAGTAACTAACCAATCCTCCCTAGTCTGAACATTATGGAGTGCTTGTGCACTGACAATGCATTCACAGACCTGAGAATCTCTTTTTGATGATCATATCTGCAAATCATTAAGAGTTATTGCGGTCACCGACAGTCAGCAGTGCCTCAGCCGTGGCCTTGCCCAGTCTGCCGGTTGCTTAATTTTATTGCCAGTGCCTCCCGTCTGGACCTTTGGACCTCGGCTGCAGTTTGGGGTTGTGCTGAGTGCAGGAAAGCCTGCGGCCCTGACACCAAGGAGACAAATGGGCACGAGGAAGACCCCTGGGGTGCCGCTGTAATGAATGGGAGTGGGCATTGTGTGTGTTTCTGAAGATTCATGTGTACTGGTCCCCTCCTGGGCCAGATGCATGAGAACGTGCGGTGGACAGTCATGGCTCAGGTGGTGGAGTGGGTTGTCCACTAATCGCAGGGTTGGCGGTGCAATCCTGGCCCCTCCTGTCCATGTGCCAAAGAGACCGTGGGCAAGACTCTGAATGAATGAAAGGTGAAAACCACCAAGGCAGAAAAGCTCCGTTTAAGTTGACCCATGCCAGACACATTATTTGTGTGTGTGTATTTGCGCATACAGCAGTCAAGTCTAGGGACCTGTTGCCCAAACACCGGTCATGTGGATGCAGCATAGCTTTTTATTCTGAGTGGCCTCTCTGAGAGCTGTGCCGGCGAGAGAGAGAATAAGTGTTTCTGGCAGCATCTGTGCTCTGTCTTCAAATGGGGTGAAGAAAATTGCACTGACAGTCAAAATGTCTGGCAGGTGGAAAGCTGATCGTTACAATAATTGTTGCAATCAAATAAAGTAATAATCCATTGTTGCTTCTGAAAAGCGGTGCAGATTGAATCTGTAGACACAAATGTGTTTCGGCCCCCTATCCTGTTTCCACTTTAATTGGATTTGGGTATAGATAAAGTTCTGTTTGTCTTCACAAGCACTAGATTATAAGGCCATGTAGCGAGATTGTATTGTTATTTTCTCTGCTGTGACTACTTGTCATGGTCAGAGCTAGAAGTCCTGAAAAACACACTTGCCTTTGATTCAATTTCAGTAAATCGTTCTAGGTTTTGTTTGTTCCTCACAATTATTCTCAGCCAAATGTCAGACTGAGGACACATCTGCTTTGGAGATTTCCCTGGATAAGCATCGCAGCAATCTGTAGTTCAAAGATTATATAGTTTTTTGTTGCTACAATTTTGGCCTGTGCACTGAACAGTTTAGGTGTTTACAAAGTGTGTAAGGTGCAACGGTTTGATATTTTAGGGTCTGAGAACGTGGCAATTTGGTCTGTGTGGAGGACACTTCCTACCCCACAGTTGTCCAGATGAATTGAAAGGTTTTGTTGGACCCTCAGTGTTTCTCTCTTTGCTTCTTTTGTGCAACCTTTTCTTCTCATTTTACTCTCATAGCTTGTAAACACAACAACTTTACAACAGAGTTTGCTTTGGCCTGAAAAGTACGCAGCTCTAATTGGTCACTCAACAAATGAAAATCCCCATCACTGTGCTTCCAGATCTATTCCTGCAATTCAAAGCAGCTTTGCAAAGTGAAAGACATTCATGAAAAGTTGTTCCATTAAGAACTTTTAAATGCTTAGTTTCTCCCCAAGTGGCAAAAATGTGTTTTGATATTTATGGATTACTGGGTTAATTTTTAAAAGCCCTCTGAGGTGTCTTCTTTTGCTCCATTTGAAAGCTTCTTTTGGTGGATTGCTTATGTTGCTCTATACAACAAGAGCTGCAAAAGCAACCTTGTTACAATATGTACACTTTGTATATTGGGTAATAGTGACAAAAAGAACCAGAGAGCAAAAAAGTGTGAAAAAAAAATCATCTCAAAATGACAACAATAGACATTTTTCTCTCTGTATAGTTTATTTTTACCTTCATTCTGTCACAACATCTGCTTTGCTCATTTGTTTGTCATTAAATCAGTGCCCTTGCCACCGAGTAACTGACTTCCTTGGCTGCTGTTTCAAGATCCTCTCAGGAGGCTGTTTTTGTCGAGCCTGCAGTCTCTTGGCGTAATTACTGCATGTACACCGGGGTGATAAATTAAAGGAAAAAACCGGCATAAAGTGTCTTAGTAAAGTGCTGGGCCACTGCATGCAGCCAGAACAGCATCAGTGTTTCCTTGGCATTGATTCTGCAAGTTTCTCCAACTCTCCTGGAGGGATTCAACACCTTTCTTCCAAATGATATTTCCTCATTTGACAAGTGGACCCAGATTTTGCCATTAAAATGCCCCCCCATGGCATTAATGGAAGCACCAGAACCTCTCGATGTAGAGGTCAAGCATTCAGGCCTGTACCGTCCTCTTGGTCTCCACATGCACTCGCCCACTTGTCGAGAATATGGCGAAGGATGACTTATCATGACTCATAATCACCATGTTTTTCACTCCTCTGTGGACAGTGGCTGTGGTTTTTGCACCTTTGACTTCTCAAACGTGTATCCATCTGTGTCGAGAAGGGTTTACGCTACAGGTGTAAACCGATGTATTTGTTCTGCTCAGCTAACAAACCTTATCTGTCTCTGTTGTTTGAAATGCATGTGGTTGTGTTTTACAGATTCTGCTAGGTGTTCAACATCCTTGCCTCTATTTATTGTGGCCTTGCAAAGTTTGTAGATGATGCTAGTTGTATTAGTCAGGCAGATTGTCAAGTGTTTCAGGTTATGTGTTGCTTGGGATACTGCAGAGGTCATTGCCAGCTTCGTAATCAGAAGTTGTTGCTGTCTGGTTAAATAACCAGGAGCTATTTCGGTACATTTTGATTTTAATATTTCATTTTCATAGCTGGAAACTGTCAGGTCTCAGTCTGCAGCCTGCTGTATGCTGACTCAGTGGGGATGACTATAGGATATAACCATCACTTTTTAATACTGTTTGTTCAATTAAACCACTAGTTTGCAAAATCAGTGTCCCACGTACCTTGTACCTGAACCTTGTGTCCCAAAAATGACATTCCTAAACAACTAAACTGCACTGAACACTCATTTATGTGTTTTTAAAAAATGTGTTTTCCCCCAAAAAAGGCAAGAGTATGGCTTAGAGAAGGTACTTTTCTTTTATATCGCATTTGGTGTTTGGTTAGGCGCCAACATTATGTGTTTAGGTGTAGGAAAATATCATGCTTTGGTTGACACTTTCATATGATAAACACTCGCTAGTATCTTGGTTAAGTTAAAGTATTACATTTATTTGGTTGGATTTAGGAAAATGGCAACGTTTGCATGAAAAACCCTTTCACTACCAGCATCTCCACTACGATGATTTCCACCCCATTGGTTGGTTCAAAAGGAGCAGCAGGGAAGCAATTGAATTAATGGCAAAAATATGTAGACTGGAAAGGTATTTGTGATAAAGCACAAACAAAAGTAATCTGACAGCAAATATGTTTCCCTCAAAACGGAATTCAGAATGTTTGGGAGACAAGACTGCTTTTGTTACAACAAAATTGGCTTTTTTCCTCCTTGTGGGCATCTGCAATCATATCAATCTGCTTTGTAGAAACATAATGGTTGACACACAGAAATGCACATTTATAGAATCATAACATACAACTTCAGGTAGGAGAAATATCTGTTTCCTTTTCAGTATTTGTGCCTTCTGTGGATGGACTGTTCTTGCTGATAGTCTGATCACATTCGGCACGCTCTCAATCAATAGCTCCTCTGTTTTTCTTTACATTTCACATTTATGCACAAGCATCCCAGTAATCAAATACAAGATATCGACAACGACTACTGAGCCTATTTACTGATCTCTTCTCCTTGGTTTCAATGCAGACATTACTTTAGTTACTGTTCTATTAAAACATGAGCAAGCTAAGCAGTCTTTGTGACTAAAGCTCCTGCCATCTGTGCCTCAACAGTGAATCCTCTTTGAAAATCACTTATTTTTGATACCGTCTTGACACAAAATCCGAATCAACCGGGCCCTCTCAGGATTTTTATACAAAACACAGAGGATGACATGATGTTAATTGTCTAATTGTACCATGCAGAGCAGCTGTGTGGAAGTATCTAAATGTGAAACTCTTCAGCATATATGTTTAAAAAGGCAGCATCTTAATGTAGTTACATTAGCTCAGCGTACCACAAGGTTACTGGCACGTTACCTCTTAGCCACCTTTTTCTTTTTTTTTAGTATAAATTTCCATATGTATTAAGAATGACGATCGTGGTGGTGGGGGGTTTGTCTTGAAGCTGTCTTTTTTTTCCTCCTTCTCTTTTTCTTTAAGGAAAGGAATCGGCACCACAGGGGCGTTTTGAACGGTGTCGGTAGAATATTTTCCACATACTCATTACATTGAAAGAGGGGGGAAAAAAAAAAATAAAAGGGGAAACATCAAAGGTTCAGCACGTCACTGAAATTACTATTCCAGTATGGTTTCCAATATCAAAATAACTTTGAAGTTTCATGTTGCTCTTTTGTAAACCTCACAAAGGAACTGACACCCCACGCTTTGAGATCGGCTGGTCTTCATTCAGTATGTACAGGTGCGAGTGACCTTGTCTACGTTCTCTTTAATTGGATGACCCATTGCTTTGAATAAGGGCTGCTCATCAGTGAATACTGAGGAGTGGTATCATCTCTGAGTTCATTGAAGTGTCAAGATAACAAGTGATTAGACAGTCCAAGGAGACACGGTGCGAGTCTGTCAGAGCCTAGGACCACACTGAAAATACCAATGTCTGTTTTCTCCCCTCCGGAAACACTTGTCTCTCCGAATACATGCGGACAAACTGTAATTTTTTATGACGCTGGTACTGTATGTGGTTCAATTCTTGGATTTATTTTTTTTTTTGTGCATCATCCTTCCATCCACCTTTTCTACCCCAGCTCCTTTTCTGCCTATCTGTCCGTTTTTATACCACTTTCCTGTCCTCTCCGGCCTCTATACAGAGACATTTGTAATAGTCCCTGCGGAGTAGGATTTGGACAGGCGTTTTAGTTACATAACTGGGCCCCTGCTAGTGCTCCTTCTGTGCCTCCCTTTTTGCTCTCATCTTCACTTTTTCATGCATTGGGGGCTTTAATTGTCCAGAAACGCTGGTGGAGTCACCTCCAGGCTGGAGCGTGTGACCTCTGCGGCGTCCGATTGTGCATTTGTGCACGTGAATTGAGGACACGGCGTCTGCAGAATCGGGATTGTACATTTGTTTAGCCTCTCTCCCTCCCATCCTTTCTTCATCTCGCTCCACTCCGTTTCTATATTTATAGTATTCCTCAGTGTAGAGATTCACTTTTAGCATTTTTCTTTTTTCTTTTTTTACATTGTTATCCTATGTTTCCTCAATATCTCTCCTCGGCGTGTGCCTACACATTATCGCTTCAGTGCAAAAGGGAGTCCAGTGGAACTTGCACATTCAAACATGTTTGTTTGAATTTATGCCAAAGTCTTGTTGAGTAAACACAATTTGCTTGCTCCTCTGTTTCTTCCCGGGATACAGATTATATCTCCATGTCAAGTAGGCTGGGCCAAGCAGACCCCTCGAGGGGAGACCACAGCCTCAGGCCCTGCTACAGTACGTCTCAGTAGTCCGGCCCTCTGGATGCTCAGGGTGATACACTGCGGTGACAGAGTAATTCTTTTCCCCCCTGTATCCCCTGCGCACTGCTCCATTTATACAAACCCTTTTGGAGTTGCCTCTCTCCTACCAAAGTGAAAAGCAATTGGCTTATTTACTTACTTACTTGTCAGCGGAGCCTTCTCCTGTTTCTGGAAAAAGACGAAAAAAGGGGAAGTCAGGGAGAGCGACTGTGCTGTCTCAGGAGCTGACAGAGTGCCTGCACAGGCAGCCTTACACTCCTTCCTGCTGGAGATGATATTTTGACATCTCTTTACAGACCCCTTGAAGACGCGGCTAAAGCTGGAGAAACCCTTTAGTCTTGGAGTACACTCTAGTCAGTCGTGTGAATGCAATGAAAAAAGGCGAGGGGGGGAGAAAAAAGCCAAGCTGCTGCAGACGGAACGCTGAAGTTAAATGGGGAAAAAATCCTCTTGAAATCACAGTTTTTGTCACATTTGTTCAAATGTGTTGTTCTGCTCTTATCATCACTGTCTCATTTAAAGCATTTCCACAGAAATGCACTGTCTGGAGCTTATTACTGAGAGGAACGTATGTGTTTGCGGCTACTGAAGTGAAACTCTCGACCGAACTGTGCAGACGGCTACAATTAGAGCTCCGAGAGACAGTTGAAAACCAGAGTTTAGTGGGAAATCTATTTACTGCCAGACCCTACTATCACTCAAATATCCAGGTTGAAGGACACAAGAAAGGAACACTTGTGTCACATACTGTGCTGTCAGGTCTTTGGTCAAAGGCTTAGCGCGTCAGTTTGAGAGATCAACACTGTCTTCACACCAGCACAGCGAGCGGAGCTGGAAGTGGGGAAATCTCAGCAACGCCAGTGACTCTCGGCTGTTTCTTTTTCTGGTGGAGGACTCAAATTATAGTTCGTTCTCCGTCTAACTGAGTTGCACATTATCATCTGCGAGAAAGAGAAGATAGCTACGCAGCTGTCAAGGTGCTTCAGCTTCTGCCCTGCCAACTCCGTGGCTTTAATTCAGCAGATACCCTGCAGCTATCATTTCACATCATTACTTACCAAGCCATTGTGCCTCGCGTTTGACTAATAAAATCAACAAACTGAAAGTACGGGTAGAGGGAGAAGCCAAGGGATGCTTTATGACAATCATTAATGAGGGAAAATTAAGGTAATGTGCTGCATTACTCTGAAGAGCTATAATTAAACAAGAACATCCAATGCCAACTGTGTGTCTTCTGAGAAGCTCCAGGCGCTGCACGCATGTCTGTAGTGGGGGAGATAACGCTGCTGTGTGGGTGGGAATGTCTCCTCAAGCCAGTAGTAGCCTGAACCAGCACCCATTGTTTTTGCCTAATTGAAGTCCTGATTTGGCCAAGCAGTGACCTGCTTCCTGACCGGTGTTTGAAGTTTTTTTTTTTTTTTTTNTTTTTTTTTTTTTTTGGGCCATAACTCCAGAATGCGTCGCTGATTTCACACAGAAGTTCATTAGGATGAAATGAGTCAGTGACGATACTTTATATAACACTGTCACTGCATACGTATTCAGCTATTTGACTTGGCGCAACAATCCTATACAAATTTTCTTGGGATTTTTTTTTTTTTTTTTTTGTGGTGCCGAGTTGGCCTCTGGGGGGGAATTTAATGGTCTGTGTTTGGGCAGCATTTGAACTGTTTATCCCATCAGCTGCTGCGCCTTTGAAACCGTGCAGCAACTAAAGTAGAAGAGTAGGAAGAAAAAAAACAAAAAATGTCACATCCGAACCGGCGGATACTTCTTCGACTGGGAGCTGTGCTGGAAGCTTTACAGCGGAAAGCAAGGTGGTGGGACAGTGTGATACCAGGCCTTTACTCGCAGCCTTCAAAGCCAGGTGGAGAGATGTTTGGGTCAACATCTAAATCCCTTCTTTCATGCCTGTCAATTCTGG
Source organism: Stegastes partitus (assembly GCF_000690725.1). Taxonomy (NCBI): domain Eukaryota; kingdom Metazoa; phylum Chordata; class Actinopteri; family Pomacentridae; genus Stegastes; species Stegastes partitus. Next base: position 62,267 of record NW_007579115.1, on the reverse strand, counting down.
AATCGACAACAACCCCTTAAGACTGTGGGGTTTACGCTGCCTGTAAAGACAGAGGACTTGCCATTGTCCCCTGCCATCTTGTATACCCTGAGTTATCCTGATAAAGAAATAAGCTCAGGATCTGGTGTCGCCAGCAGCACTGCTTCAATCACTGGGGATTCTGTCAGATTTTTCCTGTTATGAATAAACAGTGTAGTACAGGAGCTAATGTTGGGAGGAATGGAGAATAAAAACACAGATTCTGCTACAAAAAGAAACAGAAGAAAAATGAGGTGAGGAGGTAATAGAGTACTTGTAAATCATCGTATATAATATGCAGTTTAAAGCAAATCTATGCACATTTTACAGAACACTGGCCACTGTTGCAATAACAGATAGTGCAGTAAATGCATTTTCTCATTCTGTATTTGCATTTCATTTCTTTCCACTACGTCCTCAATGTTTCTTTTCTTTTATATCTAACAGGACTCTCCTAGATTGTGTAATGATCCTATAGGTTTATGTTCTGGCCATCAGTTTTGATTATTTTTCATGTTGTTTCTGACAAATTGGGTTCCGGTAGATGGTTTTTAATGCTGCAACACTTGTAGGCCTTGGCTGCTGTTGCCATGGAAAAGAAGCCAGTCAAATGTGCAAATCAGAGCAGTGGGGAATAAAAAATGCTTTGTTGCAGAATTGGAGAATGAAGCCCAGTGCCATATTTTCTGAATTCATGCAAATTTGACTCCGAATTTGAAAATGAATTAATTTAAATGCAGATTAAATTGTCAGCTTTCTCATGAATATCATGTTTAGTTTCTGACTGTCAGCGGTGCATTTAATATTATTTTAAACTCAGTGATTGCATGTTTCCTCGTTAAAGTTAGCTTCCCATCTATTTTTTTATTTTTATTTTTTTAAATGTACACAAACTTTTACCCATGACTTTGTAATCAAAACACCAAACATTTTGCACAGTGCACTTTTGAATTGTTTGTCATACATGACTGAGTGTGGAGAGTTTATGCTCAATCAAGTCAAAGTGCAACAACTGTGAGTCCTGTAATGCTTTTTATGGTAAAATGGGACTTTTACATTTGCAAGCAGTGATGCCTGAAATAGCTCCACCCACTTCGCAGCTCTATTGAACTGTTTTTGTTTTCCCAGGGCTTGCTTGAGTTTCATATTCAGATTTTTTTTTCCATTTAAACCTTCCCTTTCCTGCCTTAGAATCATTTTGAGTTGCCCGTTTATTATTTCATTAAAGTTCCTTCCTCTCTCTCTCCATTAACCTTTGCCATTCGCTACAGCTGGAGCACACCAGCTCAAACACTGTATATCTCTATGCTACACAACAGCGACTGTATAGCTGTTTGAACCTTAAGTCGATTCTGACGTAGGATAATGACACAACCCTGCAAGGTTACAGGTTGGTTACATACAAAATCCTGGAACTCACAATCCACGTTTTTGATGATGTCATTGGTACGCTGCAGCTTGAAGGTGTAAATGCTTAGCCATGTTGTTTTCTGCCTATTCCCTGATGTGTTTTCTAGCTTATTAAAGCACCAAATGGACATGTCAACAAAATTAGGGTGACCATATTTGATTACCGAAAACCAGGACAACTCGACCCCGCAATGAGATACTCAAATGATACTCAGAGTTTCCTCAAAGATGCCTTATAATTTCAATACATTTAAAGTACGCCTCCTCCAGGACAGGACCAGGGGATTTTCATCACTTTATAAAAAACAACCAGGACGGCCAGGACAGGAGATGAAAACAGGACATGTTCTGGGAAAACAGGACGTTTGGTCACCCTTAACAAAATATAAGATTCTCAGTGGCGAACTGAACATCCTCTGAGAACGATACTTTTGCTCAATAGCAGTGTTTTTTACTTGGGATGTCCTAATCAAGTTTTTCTTAGCTCACAAGTCATTTATTATTCAGTATCTCCTCATAGAAATACACTCCTCACATATTGTAGATCAGCTGTAGTACCTGCTTGTGCCACCAGATGAAGCCTTTTACTTTTCAACACTGTTGTGGCCAGAGCAGACAGGCACCATGACAAAGTCTTCTTTGAGGCTTAATGACCTCCGGACCACGCAAAACTATGAACTCAAACGGGGATAAACTTGAACAGCATTCTTACATCCCAGTGGCATATGAAACAGCCTTTTTTGTTGTTTGATTCATGCCCCAGTGTGACAGAAAACATACATAAAAAAATCAACTGTAGCTTCCTGTTGATACAAATCCACCAAAATTGATGTGACTGGCTTTGGCATTGACCCCAATCTTATGATTTGACTCAGGACTTCATTAGATTTAACTTCATTACCTCAAAGCAGTGTTGTACAGGTGTCGTCCGGGACACTGTAAGCTCGCTGTAGCTACAGATACAATAAATCCCACTTCCTACCACACCGACCCATGAAGCCGATGTCAGTTTAAACAGGCTTGAAACTTCCTACAGAGAGAGATAATGGATCTCTATCACCACAGACATTTTAAAATCATAACAGAAAAAGCCCAGGTTCATAATGACTGTCCAATAGGAGCCTGGTGTTGTTATGCTGCTACATTGGAGTGGCTTTGTGAGCTATTGTTAATGTTATTACTCACACCGCACTGGGGCATGACAAAAATATCTGCTTTATTGTGTTTTCATGATAAAACTAGTGAGTGATTTACCTAATGATAAATCATGCAATGGTAGAAAGCAAACTGTCTGAAGAATGGGAGCAGCAATATTTCCATCGTCGGCCACTATAAGCTACTGCTCCTGCTGGAGTGTATCGAACCGAGATACAGCAGTTTATTTGTAAAAGGAAAAATGTGCTTTTTCCTGTAATATTGTGTAGTCCTGACTTCAAGGGTAGTTTGAAGATGTCCAGTGTACGGACTTTTATGTCCACAGACTTTTCTGTGAATTTTTAATGGGGACAGAGGAAAACAGTTTAAAATAAAACAGTTCACGGAGAGGTCTTTAGATTAACCAGAGTAACCCAGGCAGTATGTTTTTTTTGGACAGCCACATTGCTGCAGAGTTTGGATTTCATTATCAGTTTTTTTTTAAGAGGACCACAAGCAGACTTTTATTCACCCCCATTATTCTGGGGTGAGGCATAAATGTGAGTGGTGAATATCTTAAAACCTGGGAAATAAAAGGAATACTATCTGAATGGCAGGACACCACAAAGAGGAATTGGGAAAATGTTTTTTCCTTTTTCTGATTTGGTTAAGTGACCCGTTTACACACCTGTTACTGAATATGTCAAGATGAAAAGAAATAATCAGAAAAGCAGGAAAAGAGTCTTGTGGGGAGGCTGTTGAATGCTTTTTTTTTTAAACCTTTCATTTATGCAGATACAAGTGGACGAAATATGAACAGGTTTAAACCAAAAATAAACAGATTTTATGTTTAATATTAGGCTGTCAAACACAACATCACTGCAGAGCAAAGCTTCAAAACGTACAAGTGAATTAATAGAGCCAGAATAGAAACTGTTACGGCGTTATTTCTTGGCATTACAATGTACAGGTTCCATAAAGGTCCAACTGTCTTAAAAGAGCCGTGTCATCGAACCTGTTACTTGCAATACTTCCAATCCGAACTGATAAATCTGTACTTGCATCTTTCGGTGATAAAGAGCTGGTAGAAGAGTTGCCTTTTGGGGCTGATAGTGCATCTTTCCGGATAAGTGGGAATCCCACATGCCGTCGAAAATGGCCTTACAAATATTGACATATCTGTCAGCCTGTCTAATCCTTAATGATGGCTTTCTGAGTCTATAGGGATGCCAGTTTTTTTTTTTTTAATCCACCTGAGCACATGGCAGGTTCTGGTGGAAAATGCAGCTAGAGGGGTGTGGGTTTGACAACGCTTCGTCACTAATTTTATTTGCAGGTTCAGTCAAGCAGTGCTAATGATATCAATGGGCAACAAATTGTTCCAGCCATGCTGATGTTTCGCATTTAGCAGGTCTGGGGCTGTATCATCAATTGGGGCAGCTATAGGGCGGGAAATTTCACTTGTGTTGTGCGCGTATATACTCTGGTTTAGCAGTGGGACGGTGTGCCACATACTGCAGCTTCTGCAACACGTTATCTTAATTAAAAATGGTTACTTATGCATAACCACTGTGGATTTATATTTGAGCAACATAAAAATTGTGTGTACATATTGTATCTTGTGACACAAGTATTAGATTATTTCATTTTCTTCAAGAAGCCTCAAACACTTCCTTTTAACTCGCATCACATGAGCCAAAATCAACATTATCCGTCACTGCAATACTCCAGTGGTAAATATGATAAACAAACACTCTTCCTGAAGATATTAAAATAGTTTGACACACTTTCAATTATCCTCCGCCGCTTTTCCTGCCTGCCAGTTCGACTATCAGGAACAAATGAAACGAGACGCTAAATCTCCAGCTGTAAGGCTACGCTGCTCAGCGAGAGGGAAATGCAAATATTTAGTATTTGCCGTGGTAATGCGATCGTAAAAACAAATGTCAACATGTGTAGATGTGATTAAATCGTTTTTTAATCACATTTTTCGCTGGTAGTCGAGGAATGTTGACTTTAGAAGAGAGCATCTTGTGCTCGGCGGAGCTGTGAGGTGAGCGTTAATAAAAAAAGAAGCCGTCTTCAAGGTGGTACGTAATTAAAATCAGCATGTTAAGGAGGGTTTTTTTTAATCCTTGAAAGGCTGATACGACCGAGCGCTGCGCTGACATAATTGTACACGTCTCGCGTGCGTGTGTACTCGTCGACGTGATACGATCAAGCAGCAGACAATAGAGACAGATAGAGGAAACTGTCTGAGTGACAACTCAGTGAGAGTATAATCCCTCATTCTCCTCTCTGCAAGATATTGATTCGGCAAAAATTGATTATGACTTGAAATGGCTTTTCAGTGGACTATGGGATAAGTAGAAATGGAGTGATTGGGTTAGGATGTATAATGGCTTATTAGGTTTGAATAGAGAGATGTCCCTGCCAAGATGGCAAGCGAGCGGCAGCCATTGTGAGTGACCCGGGCAACAGCTGAATGATGAGGACAACACAAAAGCAGACAGAGAGTGCTATTTACAAAAAAACAGTCCAGCCCAGGTCAGTGATGAGGTTCTTTTTAAACAATGAATCGATACAAACGGGGAGTCTTTAGAACATTTAATCTTCCTCATAAACACCACCACAGACACATAAGTTAGTTGATGTCTTCACAATCAAATTAGAGGTGCTGGAATTTAACCCGACACCTTCAAAACTCTCTGTAATTGCCCTCTCTCAGCTTTTCTTTGATTACAGTCAAACACCTCCACTTGTGAGATGCTCACCCGCAGTGACCTTGCTGATCAATGGGCGACTGAGCGCCAGGCGGTGTTTATTGGCAGCCGCCGGGCGCCAGGATTGGGTTGGCTGCATCTGTATTGTTACTGTAAATGCTCTGTCATTAACCAAAATCATTTATGCACAGGATTAGGAAAACACTGCCAAAGCTGCCTCTTAATCATTGCAGCAATTGATTACTTTGTGCCATTCTTCACAGGCTTTGCTGTTTGTGTGTATGTGTGTGTGCTTTTTTTGGAAAAGGAGTCAAAATGACATACCAAGCATGCATACTGAGCATGCAAATGAACAGGGGGACAAATAAGACATACTTCATGTAGATATACGTCCCATTTAGACCCTACATGCTGTAAGTATTCGGACAGTTGCATATCTTTTGCTCATTGCTTCAGCTCATTCAAGTCAAAGTAAAATAATGTATGCTACATTAAAGTGCCAAATCTCTCTGGACATTGATTTAACTTCTACAAACTAATTTCTGTGTATCAAAGTTTCATAACTTCCATAACTAAGTTGTTTTTTTCTATTAAAATAATCAATTCCCACCTCAAAACAGTTTAGATGTAATTCATTATTTCCTCCAGAATGTGCGGTTTGTTGTCTATAAAACCTTGAAATGCTGAATTATTGCTTTAGAGATGGTGAGATGATGCATGTTTCCCTTATGAGGTGTCTTTTAGCATACAAGAAACACCAACTTGACAGGTTCATAAGGTAAAAAGGTAGATTTATAACAAAATTTGAGAGTGACGCAGCCCATTTAGTCGCCAAATTGCAAGGGTCTAAACGTAATTGGATACAAGGCAGCAACAATTTATACTGTGTGTCTAAAGAGCTCATACTTGATTGAACCGGAGTTGTTCATCAATCTGAGGAGCGCAGAGGTGACGATACCAGTGAATAAGATAATAATTAGGCTCTAATAAATAAAAATGCAAAAATATCAAAGGTAGTCGGTTTGCCAAAATCAGCAGCTGCGTTCATTAAAAGAACAGAGAAGCTGCACAGAGGAGCACGAGTCTTGTGGACAGCCAGAAAAATCATTTGCACAGTGAAGGGAAAAAAAAAAAAAAATCCCTCATGACTGTACAGCAAGTCAAGGATGCTCTCCAGGATGTAGGCGTGCAACCTCAGAGGATATCTCCACAAGATGCAACCCCCTGGTAAGCCACAAAAACGGAAAGGCCAGGTTGCAGTTCACGAAAAACACACAAAAACAAAACCAGCTGAGCCCTGGAACAATGCTCTACAAAGTGATGCAACAAAAATCCACCTCTGTCAAAATGTTACACTGAGGAAAGAAGTGTGGAGGAAAACAAGAGCAGCTTGTGACCGGAGCCATAGCTCATCTGTTAAACATGGTGTTGATTCTGTTGTGGCTTTGGCGTATATGGCTGTCGATGGAGCCGACACGGTGGCATTTATTGAGGATTTTATCGCTGATGGAACCAACAAAATAAATGCAGAGGTATACGGGAGAATTCTGTTACTGCTAGAAAACATTTTAATCATTCAGGAGAGCAATGATCCAAATAAATACGACTAAAGCGACCGAAAGGCTGTTTAGGTGGAATGTTTTTGACTCATTTGTCATTCATCTGGAACCTATTTCACAAAGGCAAACTTTGACTATGGTTTAAATTTACAGAATGGACTTTAATTGGACGTCTAAATGTCTCTACACAAAACTGTTCAGCTCTTGATCTTAAAGAGGCCATAGTATGCAAAGTTGCAGGTTCATAATTTTTATTTAGGGCCTACAGTAACTTTTTTTTGGCCTTTGTGCCTTTATTGGATAGTGTTGGTGAGAGAGAGACAGGAAAGTAGGGGAGAAGAATGGAGGGAGGACATGTGGGAAAGGGTCATGAGCGGGATTTGAACTCATGACCTCCACATTGAGACTGTAGCCCTGTACATGGGTCACCAGCTCAACCAGGTGAGCTATGGCGGCGCCCTACAGTAACATATTTAAATGCTTTATTGTTCAAAGACGCATGATTTTTTTCCTTACTGTACATTAAACTACTAAAGGACCTCTTCTCATTTTGCCTGAAATGCCTGTTTAAGGCCCCCTTTCTGAAAAGCCTAGTCTGCTCTGATTGGTCAACTGGCCTGACAAAAGAGTGGACAGATGTAGTAACCCTAGATGACCCTGGAGTCGCTCTATTGAATTCATTTAATTGGATAATGAGACGGGCGCTCATTCTTTGCTTGAGAATGTGCCAAATGTGGTGTTATGCTAGTGTGTGACACAGTGATGTCACTAAGTCAGGGAAGAAAAGCATAGACTTAAAACGAGGTGTTTCAGGCAGGTAAGGAGCAGAGTTGTCTGTAGGAGACAACAACTTTAACATATGCAAAAAAGCTCTAACCTACTGGAGGAAGGAGGAAACCCCCATAATATGGGCTCTTTAAGTAAGACTAATTTGCTTTGAATTCTGGGTAAATTTAAGCCTTTTTTTTTTTTTGCTGACAACGGCAGCAAACCGCTTAACTCCCTTTTACTCTGCAGCGATGGTCTGCGAGATACAAAGCGTCTGCTGAATTAATGTAAGACTTCAGGCAGCTACTGACTGCGTTTCACGAAATATGATGATTTTGTTTGACTTCGAATATATCTGTTCAATTACTGCTGAACTTTTAGGGCATTATGTTACAAAGAGCTACATCTCCCACACAGTCCTTTCTATATTCATGTAAACCTACTGAAATTAAAGCCGAGACTCTGCACTTTATTGCGGTATCCATTTTTATTCCCTATTACATGTGCTGAAGTCCAAATCGCGAGGAACAAAAACGAGCAGCTGTTCAAATACTTAAGGTTGCGACTGTATCTGTAAGCTAGTGCACTCCAGAAAAGCTTTTAGTTCACATACTAATGCCGCTAAACAAACCTAAGTAACCATGTCGAGAGTTCGAAAGAAAAGTTTTGCACCGATGGAACGGCACAAAAACGAAATACTTTTGCCTCGTGTGCTTAAAATTGCATCGCAGTCACACAGCCTCCATCTGAGCACTCCTCACTGTTAAAACAAATAAATTAGCCGAATTGGTGAGGCTTTACAGAAAGTTCCCATGGAAAAAATATTGAACACTTTGTTTTCTGTCACAGGAAAGTGAGCTGAGAATGCACTTTTTTTGTTTACTTTTCATTGCGATCCCCCAATGCCGAGGAAGAAAACGTTAATCCTCGCATTTCTTGATGTCAAGGCTCCATGAAATAGGTAGAGGAGGGATAGGCGCCTCTGAAGTCGGTGCAAACGGTCATCGCATTGATAGCTGAAAGGCTCACAAGAGGGACTGAGGATTCTCACTTTTGTACGGTGGGAATTCAGAGAGCTCTTCACTCACTGTTTACATCCTCTTGCCCCCTTCAGAGAGACGAATAATAAATAAAGATGCGGCATAAGCTACAGCTAACATTTGGGAATATATTAGAACTTTAAAGCTTGAAACCCTCTGATATTATTCTCACTTTTCGCCCCGTCCTGTCTCATTGCACGTGGCGAATATATCTGATTAAAAACAAGCATCACGGTAAGCACATATGATGCCCTTCCGACCCCATACATCTTAAATAGGGCACACTTGGAGTAATGAGTGGCAGAGAGGAAACCTCTCTCTCTGGGTTGGAGGCCTCTGTCATGTTGAATGTATGTATTGGTGACACATGCTGACAAAATGCTTAGTGCTTCCTGAAGATGCACAAAGACATTTGACCTGATCTCTGTCAGTCGAGGGCTGAACAAGGCACTAAAGTAAAGTGTTCCTTTGTGTCCCTCAGTTTTTTTTTAGTTTTTTTGTGTGTATGCAATGACCTATGAGCTGCAGGAGGGTTTTTGAAACGATGCAGCCACGGAGGAGACTTCTTGTTTGTTCTGCATCATGTTTTTAGCGATTCATTATTATCTTTTTACCTTGATCATTGCCAGTTTTGGAGATTTGCGGAAAATATCACTTTTATTAGATTTAAAAGTGGTAGCTTTAATCATTTTATTTTATTTTTTTGTATTCCTGTTCATGCTCTAAAGGCAAATTCTGGCTTCCAAAATCAATATTAATTTTGCTTTGTCACACCATTTTTAAAGCTGCGGTTTCTTTGTTTACCTCTTACCAGCTATGACATTTAATTTGCTGATTTAATAAAGCTCGGGGAAAGAAGACGTGAAGTGCTGCTACCCTTGTTTGATTATAAGTCAAATAATTTGATTTAACAGAGTCGCAGCAGATACCTTTTTTTTTCTTTTTTTGTCTTTGTCAGAAACACTTTAAGCAATCATGCTTTAATAAATGTCTCACTGTCCACTGATCTCATCTTCCAGCCTTGTCAAGATAACAGATGAAGCATTATGTACAACATGTGGGCATTTATAAGTTGCTATTTCACCATTTGAAATACAGAAATAATCTCACTAGATACGCCTGTTTCTAGTCCAGTGCAGACTTTTTTTTTTTTTTTTTTATATGCACTAAGCCCAGAAGAACAGACTCATCTGCACTCAGGTCAAATCAAGTCATTCACACATAGAAAAGCACATCAAGTACTAACAGAGAAAACTGAAGATCTTTCTTGCGTGCCTCTGTTGAACTGGTGAACCGAGAAAGTTTCTATGCAAGGCTCTCGGGAGCAATTCTGGGCTGAGTGTCTTCCTCAAGGACACATTCACATGTGGACAGCAGCAGCTACGGATCAAACCACCAACTCTGAGTGAAACTATACATCGGAGAAGATGTGAGCATCTTAGAGACGCCACTTGAGACCTGGGAAGAGAGCCGATTATACAAACACACAAGAAGCGCAGCAGCAGGGAAGAAATCTTGCAATCTTGAAACGGGTTATTGACATTGAAAGTATCAGTATATTTTCGTCTTTGTTGTGCGGAATTGCGTGCGCCTACAGTAGTGAGTACATGCTGAGTCATGTATGGGGCATATTAAAGTCGATCAAAGACTTTCATGGGGCACGCTGTTAATTGAGTGCACTGGACAGTGTGCATGTGCATCGCAGCATGTCTTGGCAGTACAGGCGCTTGTCCGCAAATGTCAGCTTTCTTCTCCTCACCGTGAATTAAAGGCATCGCCTCTCTTCCTTGTGTCCTTGTGGGGGGTTATTATTTTGTGTGTGCGTGTGTGTGTAAGATGGAAAGGCAGAGTAAGCCCGTTTGATCTGACAAGTTTGAATTTAATTGACTGTGATGGGGCAAGAGAGGACACATGAGAAGAAGGACGGACAAGAAGCAGAGGTGGTTTTCATTCTCGCTCAGTTCTTCCACGGTGTCGGCGGAGTAGAGTGCAAAGACTGGGATCGCACTTGTCACTTTGAACCGCAGCCTTAACGTGGGTTGTAAACATTTGATATCAAGGTTATCTCCAACCACAACCCCCCCGGGTGGAGCAGAAAAATGTTTTGTTACCCAACAAAGAGAGCCGAGGCTGTTTTTTTTTGTTTTTTTTTCCACCTGCATTCACAGGAATCTCTGCGTCCTTTCTAGTTTGGGTTTACAAATTCATAGCATCACAGCCATCTTGAAATATTTTGAATTCTTTGATCAGAAACCTACCTTCATGAAAAGACCCCGAAAGATGTATCTTGCGCACACTACCTTGTATGCTGACTGATGTGAAGCTCTACAGAGGTAATAATTTCCATGTGTAACACAGCGTTTTTAGATTCCGACGGTTGCCTCCCTGGTGTTTGTGGGATAGAAAAGAGTTGCACCAAAGCTGATGGGATAGATGGAATCTCTCAGAGTCTCCCTGTTGAAACAACTTAGGAAACCGAGAGAGATGGGAGGCACTTTTTTTTTCTTTTTTTTTTTTCCGAAGGGTTTAACATCTTATTTTTAGCGGTGAGGAGAGAACGGCAGGCTGACATGAGTAGCTGCACTAGTCCCCTGTGACGGAGTGGCACTCACAACGCTGCCTTACCGTTTGCTGTCAGTGCTGCGGGGATGTGATGTGGGAGCTTGATTTTCCAGCTCAAACCCCCCAGGGAGATGGCAAAGGACTCTGCTGGGTACATTTTTACATTTTTATAGCACACTCCACAAACGTTATTACAAAAGATAGCAGGCCAATCCTTGCCATTAAATTAAAATGAAAAATGGAAATCCTCACCATTTTTCATTTTCTTTGTGCTCTGTTTATCTTTCCATCTATCGTTCCATTTATTACACCTGCCACAAGGGCTATTTTTCTTCACACGTTTTCACTTGAGCCAGTCAACCGGCGGCCTGCGGTAAAAATACTCGTGGCAAATTATTTGTCCTTGCTACTGTTAAAGACCTGTTTTTAGCAACGTTTAATAAATGTTACAGTGGAGTCCAGTGTAATGGCACTGCAGCGAAGAAATTGAACAAAACGATGCATTTCTTCATATTAAAATATGCAAATGAAGGACAAAACAACATAAACTTTTCATAACACAAAGCAATAGTATAGAAACAAAGTAAAACTGATGAAAAATGTACCATTTAAAAAGATTCAAAGGTCCTCTTGATATGATGTTCTGTCCCGTGAGTTGCGTTCATCATTTGTAGTGTCTATGCGAGATAGATGGAGGTTATAAGCTACTGTTCCATTAGTGAGGTGTCATAGAAATCCACCATCTGGTATTCCTCTACAGTACAATTATCACTTGGTGCATTAATGGACATTAGGGAGCCTGGAGAACTCCCTTACATGTTGGATGCACATTTGTTCGGGCCAGCTGTGCTCTGCTAAAAATCAAGAGAGACAGGATGAGCAAGGTCAGTAGGGGTTGGGCTGTGAAAACGGAGGCAACGGTCCAAGTCCATCTGATGGAGGAGACTGTGAGATGCCCTTGGAATTCTTGACCACTGTTGAAGCTGGCGATGTTGTTTGTATCTCATGAAACTTGCACCTGCATGAGGACAAACCGATACCTTGCAATAGTTTAACATCGTTCCAGTGATGGATGAGGTGTAAAACAGGAGCGTCCCAGCTTTACAAACCAGTCAGAATTTTGTTCAGTTGGACCAGTGAGAACAAGTAGTCAACCACCTGAAAATTTGCATAACCCTGTTCAGTGCTTCCAGGTGAGCCATTCAGAATGAGCAGCTGCCTCACAGTGTGCCATGTTCGTTTCCTTTACAGTGCTGTCTCTGCTCACTCTGAAATGTCTCAGCTGCAAGGAAAGCACCATCAAATGTTCTGTTGTTGGCCGCAAGAGGGAACACAACACAACATGCATCGCCAGCATCTGGAGAACTGAAGACCCAATGGATTAATTTCATTATGGTTGGCAAAATCACCACATGAATAGGAAAATCCTTAGCCTTACCACATGGCGCGGCTAATGTGGTTTCTATCTGCTTTGATCACCAACTGGGTTGATTGGGTTTTTTCGTGTCACCTTCTGTACTTGAGTGCAACTTAAGCTCAGCTGGTGTTTACCTCTGTTGGCTTTTCTTCTGCTCTCTGTGCTCAGATATACTGCTTTAGATTATAATTTCCAATGAAAGCTGTTCTCATTTTCTGTTTCTGTTGTCAGACAGCGGAACAAGTGGTGAATGAAACGCAGGCCATTAAGACTACATGCTCACCTGCAGTCACTTTAGAGCCACTTAAGCTACTGATTTTTATCAACATGACATTTTAATCAACACCTGTGCCGTGAATTTAACCATGTTTCCATATCACATGAGAGAGAGAGTTAGAAGTGATAGAAAGTCCTAGTCTCGCGCTCATTCATGTCTACGGTGGCTGTGGCGCGGGAAACTGTTTTGTTTTGTGCTGTCAATCGCAGACGCAGAACGAGTCTTCTTCCTGAAGGAGACGTGAAAAGCAGCAGCTCAGGTACATTTAAAGCTGCAGATATTAAAACAGACCATTTAGAACAGGATTTAAACCAGCAGTCAGACTGTCATGGTAAGATTAAACATTTTTGACCTGAAAAAAATTGGAAGATATACTCCGGGAATGTGTAAGTCTTTCATTAACTTGCTGAAACAATACGGGGAATTGAAAGTTTCTTGCACACCCACTATCACAAGTTCACAAGTGTCACAGTCCTAAATAGAACCACTGATATATACCATCGATATATATATATATGTACTATACACCTGTGACAGGTATATGAGGGGATAAACACCTACGGATCAATCTTGACACATTTGTTAGCTCACTACAACATGCACCAGCCTAGCAACACTAACAAGACTGTTTTTCTAACATCACACATCAGCTATTGACTGAAACACTCGCCTCCCAGGATGATATTGGCGTTCCAGTGTTGTCACACCACAGACACATAAGCGATAAAACGAGGCCCGTCCCCCCGCCGCCGACCCAGAGTGATTATTCTGTACAGAGGTACAGACGTCTGCGGCTATAAAAGCAGGCAGAAACTGTCAAGCATCATGCTGGTCCGGGCCTTTCGCAATTAGCTCGGAGGACTGCAAATGCACACATCCAATTAAAGCAGCGCGTGATTCACTTGCCACAAAATCAATGCAGATCTGTCCCCTTATGTGAGAAGCAGCGGTGCCTGAGATGTGAACAAAGTGACGTCTTCCCTGCCTTTACCATCTCTTTCCATGCCTCTGCGCGCCGAATGTGATACAACAGCCTAACAGCATTGAAGTACTGTCAAGGAGAGGCAAACGAACAGTTATGGCAATGCAGCGGATCACAGACGAGTATTTTGTCTTTCATATGCTTCGTTGTTCTTGTAGAAATGGGTGTATTTTCTAAAGCAAAAAAAAAAAGAAAAAACGTAAAAAAACAAATCCTTTAGTTACTCCAGTCCTTTTTCAGCTCGCCATCTCCCTCTCTCTGCACAAGTCTGGCACATTTCAAGACTAAGAGGAATATCTGTCTTTAATAGATGTTTATTTTAACCGCATGCATATTTAACTTTTGACACTGGTTGCCCTGTGAGCTTTTTCAGCTTATGCTGTTTTCTTAACAAATCCCTTTATTGATAAAACCAAATATAGATTCTTCCCCTTAGGCATAATGAAGTTGCTTCATTAGGAATGAACACAAAGTAACACAGATGAATCCAATACTTTGTGATAAATCGCTTAGTAGAGATTTTTCCGGCTTCCTGTTTTCTACAATCAACATTGGTTTCTTTAAACCACGATGATAATTGTTTCCTAATCTTAACCAAGTAGTTTTTGTCCCTGATTTGAATCATATTAACCACAATTAAATGAATAATTCTTGAACCAGATTTGAAAACTGGGAAATGCCATCCCGCATCAGAAAGTGCTCATGTGTCATTGTTAAAGGCAGCGACTAATAATGTTGAAATCACACAACTAAAGCTTTAATAATTGTAAAATCTATCCATTAATCCATTAGCTGTACACATACGCTCGTGTAGAGGGTTGTGGGGGACCAGGCTGTCATCAGCAAATTGCATATCAATCACACAGCATTTTGCGTGATATCACTTTTTTTTTTTTTGCTATTCACATGTAATTTCAAGCCATATAAGAGCTTAAATGCGGTGTGATATTTTATACCATCCCGTGATATCACGTTGGAAGGACTGGAACCGATCCGAGGCGACATTAGGTGGAGTGCAGCCTAGAAAATGGCACACTACTGAAATCAAAGGTGACGCTCTGAACATGGATGAAGAAATACTGTGTTTCCTGAAGCAATGCAGCGCTACATTCATCAGCCTTTAATCCATCCATCTTTGAAGGTTTTGCTACTTCTTGTGGATATTGTGAATTTTTAAAACCGTGCAACAAATGTCTCTGAATAGGATTCTCTAGTCCCATGTTCTGGCTTGTTCAGACGAACCTTCAAATAATTTTAGCCTAAGAACATAACGAACGCCTATAGCTTACATCTAAGTTTGTTGTTTACTACTTGGCCTTGAGTGAAGGTTTTTTGGATTTAAAAATGTGAGTTATGCATTGTTTTAAATCTTTATCCTTATTTAATTATTGCATATCAGAAAGAGTCAGAGAGCACCATGCATACAAATGTGATTGTGGCTGCTACAGTGAAAATGATGCACAGGTCAGTGTTGCTGGGGCCTTATTGGGGACTTCAGTAACTTTAGTTGGCCTGCTGGTGCCACTGTCAAAGTGAGCGGCTCTGAAACAGAAGGAAAACTTGTCATTGTGTAATTATCCTGTAATTAACATGTAATAAACAACATGTGTATCCTTAGAGGATATTCCAAAGTAAAAAAGCAAATGTGGAAACTCACCAGGGTGCAGGTTTTTGCTCCAAAACCACGATTCGTCCTGATATGTGTACTGCTGGAACGTTACCTCCGTGCATATCAGCCACAGCACTCGTGTGCGCTGAAGAATTATACATGTTGTGTATAAATTCCGATATAGTGTTACAGAAGCCTGGCATTTGGCCACAGTCTCTGAGTTCATCAGCGGGGTTTGTTTTCAGTAAACACAGCTGGGGTCTTGTACTCGTGTGGGCGGTACAAACCTACTTGGAAGCCATACAGGCGCATTGATACACCCATGTACGCTGGTGTAAACGTGTATGTGTGTATGTAAGAAAAAGGAGCGATGAGCATCGCATGTAAAAAATATGTGTTTTTAAGTGCATGTTTGTGTTGCCGTGATGTGCGTTGTCGGTGTGGGAGTGTGTTTATCGGTGTGAAGCCGGCGCTGCGAGGCAGGAGCACCGAGCGAAGGAGGTAGATGAGCTTGAACTCAACCTCAGATCCCCCTGCAGCTTCCCACTGAGTGGGAGCATGAGAGTGTGAGGGGACACACTTGCGGAGTCTTCTTTTGTTGGAGTGGCAAAACTTGGCGACGTGTAATCTGGGGATGCCAGCAGAAAAGCCTCTTCAGACAAAGAGCTTCCTGAGCTTCCTCTCTTGCAGTCATATTTTGAAAATGAGGCTCAGCTGATACACAGGAGGTTGCCTGATTTGTTTATCTCCGTTATCTTTCTCGCATTGTTTCGTAATCTGTGCTACAGTGTGGATTTTAATGTTGTTTATAAAGACAAAGATAAAGAAACAAACCCCTCTTTGGTTGTTAACCTCTGTTTTATTGTTGTGCCTAATCAGTACACAGCTCCAAAGTAATGGCTGTGGGAGTGTTGCCAGTGCGGTGTGAATGTGTGCAGAATATGACATTATAATTAGACATCACTGCTGGCCCGGTGATCAGACCTGTCAGTGGCAACTGACATCCTTCACTGCATATGAAACAGCGCCGTGCCGAAGCACAGGGGAGCATCCTGACTGCTGCAGTAAGTTCGGGTTATTTCTCTGTGCTTAGAAAGGCAGAGAGGATTAAGTGAGTTTTGGGAGGGTCTGTCACCAGCTAGCCTCAAGGTGAGTGACAAAATCACTACAACATCAGCATATTTCATTCTCTTTGTACCCAGTGGTAAGAGAGCCAGAGAGCCACTTTGTCAGTAGATCAGTACAGAGTTTTATTCAAATTAAAAACTAGGAGATATCAGGACACGGACTCCCAAAATGTGCAGTGAAAAAAAACGAAGCCCTAATTTCTCCTCTTGCTTTGTTCTCAAGGAGAGCAGCTGTAAGTTGGAGCAGAAGGTCAAAAGATGGATTTTAAATCATGACATCTTGCTAGAAGCTCACACAGAAACAACGTGGCCTCGCCAAATGTAAGGCCAACAGAATGTAATGTCCTTTTTTACGCTTGCTTCAGTGATGTGATCAAAAAAACTTACAAATTTGATGCGAATCCAGTAAATCATTACACTGTACAACTTTCAACAGGAATTTAGTGGAATTGCCATTTTTTTCTTGTTAACTAAGGTTATTATTATTAATTTCAAGTTAAATCAACCTGAAATATCAATTATAAAAATGTCTGATAATTTTAATCATTCAACCAAGTTCTCAAAGAAACAAAACTAGAATGCTAGCAGACTTCCCATCATGCCTTGTTTGAAAATTAAAACTCTCCTGAGTTTTTCTCTTCTTTTGTAACTTAAAGAACTCATTCACGACAAAAACTTGCTAGATGCATTAAAACCCAGTTGTTTCTTTACATAATAATAATAAAAACAGGGCAAACCACAAGGAAGATTAGTTTTTCTTTTTGGATTTCTGTACACTTATTTTCCAACAAATTGACTGGAAGCAGCCTCACATGTTGTCTTCTGTATAAAATAGTTTCAGCACTGATAGTCAGATAAAAAAAGGGAACCCTTAAGTTGAGAAAATAGGTTTGTTTGCGACCGTTATCTGACAGACTACACAGTACAATACAGTTTAAATTTAAAACCTTAAGTTGACTGAATCAATTCAACTGCAACTTGGCTAATTTCAGAAATCATAAGATGATGCTGAAATATTTATTCAACCTTAGTTGAATTAAACCTGTGTTTCTAACCGGTGATTGCAGTCGCTTTCTTCTGTGGATCAATGATTACAAATGAACTTTCTAGGAATTTTCCTGGGAAGAAGGATATTTGGTATCAATTACAAGGAATATATAACGGTATACAAGTTTTTTCAAGGATTGTTGATGCATTGTTGATCTTGAAAGAACCGTAAGTTGACTGTTCTCTAAGTCTCTATTACTCTTAATAAACAAACATAGTGGGAAGATGTTGTAACCGTTGGGCACAATGCTTTAAACTTTTTCTTTAAACCAAAAGAGACACTCATTTATTATTCACTTGCTATTGTAAGCTTTTCATTTTATACCTCTGTAGGCAAATTACGTAATATTGAACGCTTGCTGTGCAGTGAATAAAAGACCATAGGGCATTCTAGGAATTGTATTGAAAATGTACTTAATCAGTAAAATAGAAGAAGTAAATCAAAAACTTTCTTTTTTAGAGACATCAGGAAACAACACAGTCACCTATCAGTCACATATTTATAAGGAACTAGATGATTTGTCTCCTTATTCCCAGGTAGAAACCAGGAAACATTTGTTTGGATTAATTGCACTGTAATTTCAAGGCTGTAATCAGAAGCATTACTCAGCATTACTTTTTCGAGTGACGATACACTGGTATGTTCTTTTGATTTATTCATCGATATTTTTACTCTGTTAATGAGACTTAGGATTTCTACCTGCTGAATTATGACAAACACAGGTCCATAATTTAAATTCTTTCAGAAGGAGAGGTTTTATTTGTCTCTTTTATCTCTGGAATATTAGAAAGGTCATCGCATCCTTTCTGAATATCTGTCAAGAGTATATCTTCACTTCGGTTTTGACGTCTTGTGATCACAGGATTATCGCAGAACTACAACATATTTGCATAATTTTAAAGACTGATAGATGCACACTTTGAAAGGCAAAAATAAGGCTTTTGAATAAAATGCATGAAAAAGAAATGGATAGAGGAATGCATATGAAGCAACCGCCTTCTGGTTGCTCTAACTTTCATTGCACTCACTTTTAGACATGATTTAATACGTTGAAGTGACCTGTTACTGTTTAAATTTCAAATGGATGCATACATACTGTAGAGTCTCTGTCATTTCATTTGACGTATTTATCTGAGCTGCAATTATGATAATTGAATATCTGCATATCACTGCAGAACACACAAAATTACATCTCATCAGCAGCCCTGCAGAGATTAAAATGCTGCTGTGAAGAGTTTTCCTTCTGTCAGATCCACCCGAGGAGTGATTAATTGCGTATGTGGGGGGGTGTGTGTCATTAGCCTTTTGACTGGAACGTGGACCCCTCCAGGAGTGATGTGCTTCACGGCTGCTTCACACTCAAAGGACGACGTTCCTCTTTCTCTCTCTCTCTCGGACCTGAAACATTGATTGTGTGCGTTAATTGTAGACATTGATCAGAGTAAAAGCAGACCAAAGAGCCCTTTAAGATGAGAAAATGGGAAAAAGTTGAATACAAATGTGAGTGTTATTATGAGAGTAAAATCCATCTTTTTCAATTAGTACCAATGACATTCAGTGCTTAACACATTTGTTGGCCCACCTGTCTAATTCGTTAAGCACTGTGTATGTATGGACCATCCAGCATCATGAAGGGCTTGAATGCGCACTCAGCTCTGAATGTTTTACCAGTTCTAACAGGAATGAGGAACTCAAAACTGAATTTGTCTTTTTAGACTCACTGGACTTCTCTGAGAAGTCAGAAATTTATCAAGCGTAACATTCAACCACTAAAAACACTTTGTCTGTTCAGGAATGCTAGCCAATAACTATAATTTGACATCTTAATCCAGAAATAATAATGTGCTTTACATTTTTTTCTTTTTTTTGTTTGGTACAACAATACATTTGAAAATTCATGGATAACAACAATATTTAGATTTTAAGGTTAAAAATATCATTTCGGGGCTGC
>NW_007579115.1:0-42322 GCF_000690725.1 Stegastes partitus | reverse complement strand
CGACCCTAGTGAGGATTAAGCGGTGAATAGATAATGGATGGATGGATATCATTTCGGTTGAAGAGCTTCTACATGCTGGTGTATTAACCGTTACAGAAACATCAAAATGATTTTGGTAATTACCAGTGCTGTTAATTTGGGGCAGCTGTGGCATAAAGCTTACACTGGGCGATGGTCTAAAACATTTGTTAAGCACTGTGCGTCAGTTTCAAAACATTAAAACTGTCAACAAGCTAAATGAGCATCGGATTACAGTTGCACCTGTCAAGTGGTGGGCAGCCAGTGGACTGTCAGTTGTGTGTTGGAAGCAGACAAAAATGGGCATCGTAAGGATTTGAGGACCAAATTCTGCTTTCATAACAACTGAAGTAAGGGCATCTTCAAAATGGAAGATTCTGTAAGGAGTCCTTCCAGTCTTCCCAAAGCGGTCCAAGTTAGGAAAACCAGTGAACCGACAACTGGGTCATGGCCACCCGAGGCTCACTGATGCGTGTAGGGAGCAAAGGTTGGCCCAGTCCTACAGAAGAGCTACTGTAGCACAAACTGCTGAAAACTTTAGTGCTGCTGCAATAGAAAGACGTCAGAACACACAGTGCATGTGTGGAACTGCAGACCAGTACACAAACAAACTTCCTTCCAAAATTGCCTACAATGGCCATGTAATCTTCAAAATTGAACCGTGGAGCAATGAAAGAAGGTTCCCTGGTCGGATGAATCACGTTTTCTTTGACGTCACATGGACGACTGGGTTCACGTGTGTCACTTATGTGTGAAAGAAATGGCAGCTAGATGTGCTACGCTGTGGGCGATGTTCTTCAGGGAAACCTTGGGTCCTGGCATTCATGCGGATGTTACTTTGATACGTATCACCTATACAAACATCGACACGGTACGTGTTTTCCTTGCACCGGTAGTCCCTGATGGCAATAGCCTCTTTTCAGCAGGATAATGTACAGCGCAAACATTGTTCAGGGATGATTTGAGCAACACAACAAAGAGTTCAAGGTGTTGACTCGGCCTCCACATTCCCCAGATCTCAGTCCGATCGAGCATCTCTGTGAAGTGCTGGATAAACAAGTCTGATAAGTGGAGGCCTCACCTTGCACCTTACTGGACTTAAAGGATCTGCGTGTAACATCTTGGTGCCTGATGTGCAGAGGGCCTTGTGGGGTTTGTGCCCTGGTGGTTTAGAGCTGTTTTGCTATTAGGCTGATGGTTTTAAGATTGTGACTGACTGATGGTTCTCTACTATAATATTCGGCTCAATAGAACTAAAATCTGGAAACACAGCTGCAAATGTGAACGGACAGGAAACCAGATGATCGCACAGCCACCAAATTAGTTCAGCGTATTTGAAATGGGAAGCTGGGTGTGTTTACTACTGATGCTCAATGCGTCTCTCTTGTAGCTCACACACAGCTCTTATCTCTACTTACTTATCTTTACACGCAGCATCTGTTTCTGTACGACCAGCTCTGATGCATAGAACTCACTTTTGAACATATATAAGCGCCTACATGCTTTTGTAGTGCTTCTGACTCTGTGAAGCAGGAGAGGGAATGCAAATAGGCTGTGTTCAAGACGACAAATGCTGTCGGAAATGTGAAACGTTGCTGATGAAACACAGGCTTTTTGAGGATGCTTCGCTTCTAAAAGTGGACATTTGAACTGTGATTCAGAAGCGGTGCAGCTGGAAAGCAACTGCAGTCGTCCACCAATCAAACTGATTAATTTAGTTTGTGTTTTCTCCTACAAACTTGCTTTTCTGACAATTTGTATTCCTACCTTGTTGCCCTTTCATCTCGCACTGCTGCTGCGCTCCCAAATCCCAGCCACTGCTCTGGCCAGTACAAAGTTATCAGAACCAGTAGAAATAATGGCACCAAAAATCCCGTGTAGACCAGAAAATTTTCTTTTGAGCTCTTTCCAAAAGCTCGGGTCTCTCTTTAAGTCAAGCCAGGGGCACTGCGGAGCGCACAACATTCAGAATCCACCGCTGTAAAATCAGCAATGTGACTCATGAAAAGTAGCTCTCGACTCCAACCGGCCCCCTCCTCCTCCTCCTCCTCCTCCTCCTCCTAAAAAAAAAAAAAAATCATTTAACCTAGATGTATTGTCATGGAGAAACATGCCACGCCGACTTTCAGTAATTTTTCCCGCATCTTCCATCTGACTGGAGGTCAAACAAGAGAGGATTAGCAAGCCTTTAATCCACGCAGGTGGTGGTGGGGTGGCCTTGGGCTGCTCCAGTCCTCTCGGTTTTAGTATGCAGGCTGGTTGGTTTGGAGAATTGGAGCACACCACCGCTCTGGGGGGATTTTAGGCTAAATAAATAGACAAAATAAAAGAGCTGGAATAAGAAAGAGTTTTATGGAGAAAGAGGTTATATTAGCTTTGTGATTGAGCGGGGAGAGTGGGACTCTGAGAAGGAGAGAGCAACACTAGGTGCAAGTGTTGTGGCATTTTTTTTTTTTTTTTTTTGTGGTGTTTCGGCTCTTAATTATCCCGTCCCCCAGTGTGCCGTCTCTCTTCCCAGCTCACCCACTTTCTTCATCTCCTTTTCAATTTTCTAATTGCATGATTTTAATTAAAGCCACACAGCAGTGACAGCGAGTCAATTAAAAACCAAGAAATGGGCACAGATAGTCAAAGCCTGCATGTTTTTTTGGGGGGAGCCAGGTGCTATTTCTAACTTGTTTTCAGTTTTACCCACAATACTGTCAAGCCTTAGGAAGAATCAACAAGCTGCATCCCTCCTGCATAAATACATGAGGCGAAATCTCACATGCTGGTGCCACATTAGGCCCCATAGTGTTTTTTTGGTGATGTGTAATAAGGGATTTGTGGCGCTTATGTTTTGCATCTGCATGAATGATATATTTATAGGACGAAGACTCCTGGAGTGCCGTGAAATAACACACACACACACCTCTTTTATTTATTTTTCACCATTTCCTCTCCCAATTCGTTTCTTCTCTCTTTCATTATTGTGGCATCACATCTGGTTTCGCTCCCTTTGTGTGTCATTTCCTTCCCCATACGAATCCCAGCCAGTTCCCCTCCTTCTAACTGCTCAATTACTGGATGTAGTGTAGCCTCCCGCTCCCTCTCTCTCGCCGCTTCCCTCATTTTCTTAATGATACCGCATTCCACATTTTAGAACTTATTTCTCCTCATCCCATCTTTTAATTATGCAGCAGCATTTTGGCTCCGGCTTCTAACGATACAGTCCGCGTCCTACCTGCTTTCATGCGGCGGATCTTCCAGCTGAATTGGGCCTCGGCTGTATGTTGATTGCTCCTAGATTTCCTCTGCACTGAGACAATTACAATTACGTCCCCGCCTTTGATGTGCTTTCCAAATAAGTGGGTCAACTCAGAAGAGAGTATCTGCGAGTCAGATACTAATTTACCCCAAAGTTGAGGAAAATCAAACAATTCTGTGTAGAACTCTCCACTGACAAGAAATGGCTGGCTGGAAATGCTCGCCACAGTTCTTGCTGCCCAACTTCTGAGTGCTGTTTATTTTCAGATCTGGTCTCTGTTCATCAATACACCGGCTGCAATGTCACTTGCTTTGAAAAGGCTTTGAGTTTTGCTGTGATTATCTGATTGAAGCAGGCAATAATATCGTAACCTGTCTGTTTCAAGTGCAAATGTTGAGCGTGATGTTTTTGGTGTTTGAAACGCAGTTTCAAAAAAGTTCTATTTGCAGGTGGAGAATTATCACATTACCACAACCTCACAAGCTAGCGAGTTTCCAAGAGTTGCTGTCAGCGAAAAACAGCTCGATAAGCTGTCATGATGGTGCCAAGGTGTGGAGACATGAGAACAGCTGATCCTTGACATGTTTTTGGTGTTGGATGTGAATGTCGTCATGGATTTTTCTCCAACAGAACAACTCTGGCCTCTTCTCAGCTCATGTTTTGACCTGTTTTTGTAAAATGTTGACAGATAGCTGATAGGTCTGGGTATCATCAGATAATGTGTGATTTATTTCTGATTTTAAAAAAGGAGAAACAAAGCATTACCGTTGTTTTTTTTTATTTCATTTTATTTCAAAAAACGAAATCTGTTTGAGGTGTCAGAATCAAAAAATGACGAACCAGTCAATTGGACTTTGGCAAGTAAATATTCATTGGAAAAGCAAAAACAGAAATCAGAGTTCTCCAGTTCTGGTTATTGTAAATTCAGTTTTTAAAAATTCATAGATAGATAGATAGATAGATAGATAGATAGATAGGCTGTATAAAGATATTTTCGTGTAGTTCTTCTCATTTTGACATTTAGACAAAAAAATGTGGAGAAAAAACTAAATTAGAAAGTTTTAGGCTTTTTGAAAATGAAGTAGCAACAAAAAAAAAAGAACCGTGTTTGATTGATTTTTCATATTTTTTATTCTGACATCTGAAACAGCGTTCATGTTTTGGGGTTTGAAACAAAGAACAGAGTGTTTTGATACGTGTTGATCCGACGGTACCCAGATCCTGATACTTGTCAGCTTTCAAAATCCAAAGCAGTGAGCACTTCGCGCACGTCTTTCAACAGCTTAAGCGGCTGGGTTGATATTTTGGATAAGCTCCAACTGTATTTACTTTCTTGCCAAGAGTAAGATTGAAAAGATCGATAGCACTCTCATGTAGATGAAAAGATCTATATGGTAAGTGTAGCGCTATCGCCTGCAGTTTGTTAGTGAAGATAAAATACAAGTTAGCTTGACTCTGGAAACAGACAACGAATTTAGTTTTTAATTAATGAGCTCTCATTTGTCAGTAATTGGACCTGGCTCATTACGTATCCCAATTTAAGTGTCATATCAAGCGGATGTATCAGATTGTAACCCATGATGCTGTTATAAGATCAGAGAAAGTCAAAAATGAACTAAAGCCGAGCAGTTTAACAACCAGTTTCCCACTTTTAACATTGGAATAGCTTATGAAAGTGAATCCCTGTTGAAATATTCGAACAAAATACAGCTTCAGTGAGCATTTTAAAGCTTGTCTTGTATCACACTGCAGTGATGGTACAGCATAACATTTACATAAACGTGTACAATGTTCCATCTGGCAGGGTTAAAAGCACAGCCGATAATGAAAATAGGAATGTATCCATAGGATTTATGCAATTCTGGGCACGTCACTTGACTAACATCATGGTTTCCCTTTTTTTTTTTTTTTTTTTCCTTTTGTCAAAATTACAGTGATGGATGTTTGTGTGCATGTGAACAAGCTTATTAGAAAATCCACACCCCATCAGCTCTGGCAAATAGTTACAAATGAATGCAGAGAAGCCTCATATTTTTTTCCCCCCTTGTTTATCATTTAACTTCTCATTCAGGTCATTCAAACATGAACATGGAAAAGAGAAAAATCATCATTTAGCTGACTTTGTGCTTGATTGTTATTCATGAGTTTGACTCGGAGTCCAGAAAAATCTACATACACACGTCTGGATGCGTTTGGCTCCATTTAAACAAAGATTTTGAAATGAGAAGAAGCGCTTTAACTGTGTGCTTCATCATCAAAGCTGCGGAAATTGGCAGGATTCTGGGTTAGGGCTAAGGTAGCATTGTGGTAAAACGTAGCGTGATAAAAATCTGGTGTAGCTCCTTTTTCATTCAGTTTAATCATCTTCACTGTTTCAGGAAAAAAAAAAGTAAAAAAAAAAAACCCCTATATGAAGGAAATCTAAAAACGGAAACCATTAGATGCAGAGAAAGTATAGCTATTAGATGTTCATTTAGGTGTTGGAACGAGCTGGGAGAGAGGTGACAACTGGTTATAGTGGTGAGCAGAGGAGCATCAAATACCAGATGCCAGACCTGCTATCAATTTAAATATAATTACTGAGTACTCTCCCATCCATGCATACAACCACTCCTTCTGTGCTCATTTATCATTGAGCAAAAATTGGAAAAAAAAAAAAAAAAGTTAAATTGAACACTTACTTGCGGATCAATTTCTATCACGTTGAGAGGAATTTAGAGAGGAAATAGAATTTATGTTCTAAAGGCCCATTAATAATAATAATAGCCTGGAATATCTACAGATTCCATGTGACACTTTCATTAATATCCTCGGTGCTTTTAAATGATTTATTGAACTGTAGTGCATCACACCACGGCTTGTGTGTCACCTCTGCGTTTCCTTTTTCCCTCCGGCAGGAACTTATTTCATGTACTTGTATATGTTGCTGATTTAAAAAAAAAAAAAAAAAGGGTTAATATTTACTTAAATCCTTGATGTGAACAGGAAGAGGAGATCCATTTGTTGGAGGCAGCTGTAGTTTAGCCTGCAGCGTCTGATCAGGGGAGACAGATTGCAAAGTACAGCAAAGATAGAGGGGGTAAACAGGAAGAGGGGGGGGAAGCTAAATTTGCTGACAGAATCCATTTCTGCTTTAAATGAAACAAAAAGAAGTGGAAAGCAAAAAAAAAAAAAGGGGATCGAGTCTCTCCAAACACGCCCGGCCTTATGTTCTCAATAATCAGACGCAGACTGCACCGGTAGACATAAGAAGATATAGATTTTAATATCTTTATAAACATTTTTGTACTGTTGTTCTTTGATGATAACTTACTGAACAGTTTTATTATGGCAAAGAAAAAGAAAAAAAAGAAAAGATGAGTAGGCATACAGTAGAACGAGAAGGAGGGAGGTGAGGAATTGTGCTTCGACAAATAAAAGGTTTCTAAAAATATAACATGGAAAAATACGTAAATGAAACGAATCACCAGAAAAACCAAAGATCGAAGCGCTCCTCCCGACAGGAGGAGCAGAAAAAACCCTGTTATCATCATTGATGTCACTGATATTGTTTTTTCTCATAGTAATACAGTAAATGATTAATATCAGCACTGCAAGAAGTCCTCTCGTCTCCGTCGTCACTGGTACAGTTCACGTCATCATCGATACAAACACCATCGTATCAGTACATTTAAGGGGAGGCACGAAAGCTTCCAGAAGTACAGCAAGATGTCCCGTAATAGTCCATCTGCCAGTCTGCGTTTCATCGCATCCTCTTATCACTTCAGAAGCGATTGTCTTGGTCTTAGATCCCCCGCATCCTTAGACAATCGCGTCAGTTAATAAAGAGGCGTAATTCTCGCTGCATGATCCCAGTTTTGCCATGCTCCATTCAGATTGTTCATTATCGAGTCATTTAAGGTACACGCACATTTTTATTTTTTTCTAGAGTCTTGTTCTCTTTCAAAGTTAAGTGATTGAGGAAAAAAAAAACGCGTTCCTCACATTCCCAATGAGGGCGGGGATGCTCTCACCGAGGAGGGATCAGTTCGACACAACCTCATCGGGAAACTGAGAAACCCCCCCTCCCCCTCCACTCCAATTAGACCATTCACCTCTAAGGCTCCTGTCGGCTCCCCCTCGCAGCAGGGAATCCATCTCTAGGTCCGTTTTGTGTCTTAAAAAAATCAAATGAACAACATCTGACACGAGATATAGACAGACTTCTTCGATATTCACAGCTTGATCTCCCAGAGACACACATTGTTTCCCAAGCAAATCAAAGTAGCGGATGGCAGTCATCATCATCTTGAAACAATTAGCAGCTTAATCTTCAGTTGCACAGAAGGAGTAAAGTGGTGTGAATGAAGATGTCAGAAAGAGTTGTGAACAGAAAGACTGTTAGGCAGAAGGTACAGTACCTGAAAAAAGCCAGCATTATATAGAGAGTAGGTGTTACAATGTGTTGCGGCTTCATACAGCGTATGAGCAGACTGCTTGTTCTTTTTATGGCCTTAAAACATCTGCGGCTATAGATTTTCACTCTGCAGTGAGAATGGCAAATCCCGATGTCTGTTATTGACTGACAGTTTATTGCCGTGCTTACGTCTTTGTTTATTAGAAAGACAACCAATTGTTCGGACCTGTTGTTTGCAAAGGATGCAACAGAAGGAAAGGATGAGAGCGAGATAAGACTTATGCTGGAGGCCTCACAGGTTCATCAACTTTCTATTTATACCTCCTTAATAACAAACTCCAAATTAAAGCTCAATGGAGCACATGAAGACCTAGCTCATTTGTTTCAGAGCCAACTAGATAGCAAGTTGAACCCTGCTTGCTCTGTCATCTCTTAATCTTTTGCTCTCTCTCTTATTTTTTTAATTTTTTTTCTACCAAATTTTGGTTATCTGAGCTCCAGCTGAGTGAAAAACAAAAGGAAACAAAAATATATAAGACACAAAGATGTGAAGAAATCATACTGGCATTGGCAGTGCAAGCTTGGTCTGCATTCACCTTTTGTCTTTCTCAGTCCCTCGGATTCCTGTGCTGTGAGTCTTTCTCTTGTAGATGTTTGATGCTTTGATACCTGTTTCAGTCTGAACAGTAAAGCTCCCTACACGACATTTACACATATAATCACACTCACGCACGTACATAAAAGACACCCAGGCCTTGTAGTGCAGGAGCAAGAGAGGGTCTGAGGGCTGTGTTTTTTCTTTTTGTGATTAGCATTCGCTAAGCCCTCTGAAGGTCAACGAAGAATGTAGTCAGTATTTGTCGCTATCAAGGCCACAAAGAGGGCGTAGACATGTAGTAAGGACTGGGATAAGGTCGCCCTATTGTTGGCTTGCTGGACCCCACTAGGGGGGCGAACAGTGGTCCGGGGGCACTTGTGCTTCCTCCGTGTGACCGTGCCATCTGGGGACGTGTGGTCATGTTTTCCCCCCTCCGTGAAATCTGGGGAAGAATCCTCCTTGTCTGCCATGACCTCTTTCGAGTGGTGAACCTCATTGTCACCCTTCCCCTTGCTCACCCTGTTGCGAGGCTTTGTGCAGTTCCGAGAACGGCCGGGCCTCGAGGGGTGAACTATGTGGGTCTGCCCTCCAGACCCCACTGCTACGCCACGATTCGGATTCACTGTCCCAGATAAATTGTTAGTCTGGGCTCTGGACTCGGAGTTGGGAACAGTTGGCGAACAGTTGGGGAAGTCCTCCTTGCGGAGCTCCTTGAGGTCTTTCCCAACCATATCAGCCGGCGCCTGGCAACCCACTGAAGACGTCGAACCTCGGAAACGTTTCAACCATTCCCACAGCGACAGAGCCTTACAGTCACATGACCAAGGGTTGTCGTTGAGGCGCAGGTACTCCAGGGCGGGCAGTTGGTCCAGGCACTGTCCGGACAGCTCTATCAGGGAGTTGTTGAACAGGTAGAGGGTGGTGAGACGTTTCAGGTCGTGGAAGGCCAAGCGGTCAACCCACTCCAATTGGTTTTGGTGCAGAAGCAAACGGTCCAAAGCTCGAAGACCTCTGAAAGTGTTCTGGTTCAGGCTCCACAGACGGTTTCCGTGTAGGAACAGGTGGCTCAGGTTGTGGAGATCCATAAATATGTCATCCTGCAGGAACTTCAGATGGTTATCCTGAGGAGATACAGAGAGTGAGCAATTACAACAGTCCAACATTGCTGTTGTGTGTTACTGTAACCTTTCCTTTTGAATACATGCCACAAAAACATTTAGTAATCATCATTATGCCCACAATGTGTCATGTTTGGACTACTGTTCAAACATGGAAACAAATCAAACACTGTTCCTGTGATCATCTGCTGTCATCTGTGTCTTGTACACAAGTGGGATTTGTGAAAATATACCTAAAGATTAGCTTGTTGCTTACTTGAAGCACCACAGTCACTAGGAATAAACAGAACAACATTTATTCTGCACCAGAGTTTAGGATTAAGCTGTGTAAATTGTGTTTAGATGAATTTAGGTATGTGTTAGTTCAGTTTTAAGTTTTTCGAATTACAAACAGATTGTGCAAAGTGTACCTGCAAGTAGAGATACTGTAGGTTTCTGAGGCCTTGGAAGATGTTATTGGGGAGCGAACTGAGCCCACAGCGGTACAGGTGAAGCGAGCTGAGCCGACTCAACCCGTGAAAGGTGTCCTCAGCCAAAGAGCGCAGGTGGTGGTTGTCTCCCAGATCCAGCTCCTCCAGCAATGTGAAGCCATGGAAGGTGGAGGGCTCGATGTACGTGATGTTGTTGAAGTAGATCCAGAGCGTGACGGTGTTGGTGCTGAAGTGGCCCCGTAGTAAACGGTGGATTTTATTGTACTGTAAGAAGATACGTTCGCTATCAGGAGGGATGCCTTCAGGCACCGACAGAAAGTTGTGGGATTGGCAGGAGACCGTGCTGGGTGCAGTGTAGCAGATACAGTGATGGGGGCAGGACCAGGAAAGCTCGAGCCCACAGAGAACCAGCAGGAACTCCAGCCCACAGCCTGCAGAGAGCAAGAAAGAAAAAAACGAGAACGAAGTCAGTGCAAAGTCAGGATTTGACATTTAGACTTAGTTCCTTCCAAACTTATAAAGGTTAAGAATATATGAAAGATTTACAGATATGCGGGTGAATCTGTGAGGCTGCATTTGCATCTAAAGCTGATATGAGCTTGTAACAGGCTCAACATGAAGGAGGAACAGGACAATTTTTTAGTGTTTGTATGCTATCGTTTGCTCTGTGGCAGCTCAGGCAATTGAGAATGTCTGAAACTTGTTTTAAAATTATAAAGCTGTAAAATTTAGTGTATTTGTAGCAAATTTAATGACAGTTTGTTCATTAAAATACTAAATTCTTAAACTTATCATCATGGTATGTATTGAAATCAAACAACATTGGCCACAAAAACAATCCACAGCAAACAGATTTTGATCTGAATCCAACATCTGATTCTGTGCCAATCAAGCACATGCATTGCTCATCATGACTCCATTTTGTGCTTTGTTTTCACAAAGCAGCGACATTGTCTCCTCTGATTGTTTCGACTCATGGCACAGAACGCGCTACACATATGGACCCTCTCGCTCACAGTTTACATCCCCAATTCACTGAGTGTGTTTAGGCCCACAACGAGGAGTCTATTGAAGACAGCAAACAATAACACCTGCTCCACTGAGTCACAAGATGTCTCAGTGAAGCCGACTGGATCCCTGGTGCCACACTCTTGTCTGATTCAACACATGCAGCTATTGCAGAAAATTTTTTACCCTTTCCAATCCTCTGCCACCTTCGGGAGATGTGCTATTAAGAGTCCAATCCCTTCCCTGAGTCCATTGGCAGTTCTTTGCGGGGAGTGGAGGCTGTGATCAGTCCGTTTGTGTTGTTAAATGGGGCGTGCAATGCTTATTTAAACTCGTAGTAAGCTGCTCTGAGGCGCTTTCTGATCAGTGACATGATTCCCCAGATCCTTGAAATGGGAGATGTGACTTATCCACAGTCTCATCTGAAATGAGCACAACTCGGAGCCCATCATGAAAGTTCCATCTGACAACCCCTGGCTGTCTCCCACTCAATTTATTATTCACAGCATAGTGAAGGCTTGATTCACTGCCGCTAATCGATATGCCTCTGTTGCCTTTTAACTCACCCTATAATCCTGGGTCTTTTATGCTGGAAATTCAGGAGCAGAATTACTCTCCACCAAGAGACAGGCCTATTTACCTGGATGTATTTTCTTGCCAAACTGTGGCTAAGCTGTGACATTCAGCGTCTGACTCCACTGACCTTTAACAGTAATTCTCTGTGTCTAGTTGCAGAGCTGGAGCAGGGAGCTGTGTGCCACCTGAACAGGAGTGTGCTCTCTCGGGCACGGATCTAATCCTATTTGTTAAGCCCTGCCACTGGGCAACAATGGAAATGCATGCATCCTCCTAAACCAGAAATGTGCTCACTAAATGAGGTGATTCTTCACGGTTGAACACTGTCAAAAGGTTGAATGTGAGTGTGTGCTCATGTGTGCTGGTATGCAGGTGAATATGTTGTGTTAGAGAAACCGTGACATGCCACGAGAGAGCTACAAAAGGCCTTATCTTTATTTAGACCTCTGATTTCACCGCTGTGACCCGCGCTAGGACATGGATTCTTTAGCATATTACTGGCTGTATCGGGATTTGTCACGCCGTCGCGACCAAACAACAATGATGTTTCACTGTTTCGTCGCTCTGCAGGTGTTTTTTTTTTGTTTTTTTTATCTCAATCTTTCTCCCTGCTTGCCATTTCCATGAAGATGTATCAAGCCTCACACCTGCTGACAGAGTAAATGGGTGAAAATGTCTTGCATTACTCTTGGGAAATACAGGTTTTGCTTTATTTATCAGACAAATAGGACGAGACACAGTAAATTTTCCAGCTGCTCTTTTGAGGTAAATTTGCATTAAGCGGCATCCACCAGGTACCGGAGAAGCAAGCCTCCTATTCATTTAATTTGGTTTGGTTCACATTTTATTAGCGTAATGACCCTTACTGAGGAAGCACGTTGTAGAAGCAAAACAAAACAATCCGTTTTTCTTTTCTTTTTTTTTTTTTTTTAATATTTGTATTGAGATTAGATTTCAATCACCTCTTTTTTAGCAGGAATTCATCCAAGAGATTCCATTATTCATAAAGCTGATCTTCTCACTCCAGTAATTATTTTTTTTTGAGGCCTTAAACTATTTCCATTAACACCTTACTTCATGCATGTCTTCAACAGAATTAGGTAGCAGATTTCGAACAGGGAAATGATCTGAGCGGGCGAGAGACAGACAGTGATAAGCATGATACAGGAGGAAAGCGAGGCGACGAGAATGTAGATGCTGCCGAGATAGTGAGACAATTTGAATCAGTGATCTGCTAATCATATTGGACACATAAGGATGCGCCTCCTCTCCTCTCGCTCTCGACAGCTTGTCAGGACAAAGTAATAGATTCTTTACCCTGCTAAATTTGTTCCTCTAAAATGGCTGTTTTTTTTTTGTTTTTTTTAAACCACTTTGCCAAATATTGTACCTTTAGAGAAAAAACATTAAGTGGGGGGAATAAAAAAAAAAAGTCATGGCAAGTACAGCTTTATGCTCATTTCCTTCCCTTTGCATGCATTTTTTTTTAAACGTTATCCAAGATGAGGCTTTAGGCAACTTGGACATATGATGCGGATTCTCTAGAGATGCAAAAAAAAAGTATCTCGTTCACTCTCTTCTTCATGCAGATTGAGAGTCAAAGGAGCATCAAACACCTTTTTCCTTGTTTTCAGACACGCTCTTTTGCAGCTGGCATGACGTGCTCTTCCGCTGGAGACCCAAATACCTGCCAGCTCACTGATCACGGCGCCGCGTGCTTTTGCACCGCTAAACACTACATCAAATACAGATGTTACCATAAATGCGCATCGCCCAACATAACACCCCATAAAAAGTGGTTTACTGCATGTATATATGGACACTCTCAAGCATTTAAAACACGCATCAGGTTTAGGAATAAATGAGGCAGATCATGTCAGTGTGACAAGCATAAGAAGGCTGACTGACTCCTGCTTACAGAGCTTTGAATAGACAGACTGGTTTTCAGCACAGAGGGAGGAAGAAAAAAAAAATCTGTATTATGTGCGAATGCTGTCCTTAAATGAAAATGTAAGAAATTAATGTGTGTCATAACTGCATTGTGAGCTCACACAATAAGCCATTCAGCTCAGATTGTATTATATAAATAGCTTTGGACATGACGGAGCATATATATGCCAATAGTGCCTATTGGAATTTGGCAGAATAAAGGAGAGGTTCCGAAAGAGAGATAATGTGTTTTTGGAAAGGAAAAGGCGCAGCTATTTCTGCGAGGAGTCTGGCCTGTGTATTAACGCTCTCATCGTAAGTCTTTCACCTCCAAGTCTCTCCCCGTGAAGTTTCCCATCACAGCCTTTCCCTTCGCTGTACTGGCGACTGATGACAGAAACTACTGATATCTCCTCACATGGAGAATCACGTTTGACTCCGTGACCCCATCATCGCAGAGTTCCGTTTTTTTTTTTTCCCCCCCTTCGGGTGGGTGTAGGAATGGAAATAGATAAATAAATGAATAAAACAGAATGGTGCGGGTCCCCTGACAGACAATGAGAAGTGACTGTGTGGAATATCAATGAAACATAGTTCACACTATTTGCCCTCATGAATAACACATCTCTGCTAATAGGAGAGAAATGGTACGTCTGTAAAGCTGCGTGACTCTGCCCATCATTAGACTGGACAAACTCAATTTCCTGTGTCTCTCCGAAGACCCTGATAAGCACCCTGGTGTTTTTGCTCCCACCATTGGCTGCTCCTAAATAATGTCTCGACTCACTCCACACTCAAAAGGTGTTTGCAATCATGCTCACGCACACAGCAGTAGAGCAATATATTAGATTATTGATTAAACGGGCCCATTCTTTTGAGGAGCATGGCTTAAAACTCCGCTGACAAATAGTGTTATTATTTCTCCATGGAGCTGTGGATAACTATATATTATACTCTGTATTATTCCAGAAGATGTTTTGTATCACAATGCTGATTTGTATCTGTTTCTTTATGTCAGAAAAAATATCTGTATTTGGATTCATGCTGCAAGCGTCACAACAGAAGTTCTGTCAGAAGTTCACAAAGTTCACTGATAGTCATCTGGATTGCTTCAAGTTCTGTGTAAAATGGTTTTCTCCTGCCATTTATTCACACAATATTTACAAGTGTGAACTCGTCTGCTTTGAAAAACGACATGCTATGTGCCATCTAACTAAACAGATCCAACGTCGTTTTGTTTTGGCCACATCTTCTAAAACTAAAACAGGTTTTAACAGTGACACCTTTTGCATGTTGTTTCTGGAGGCTGTAAATATGACTAGAAGAGGCCTAGATCAGTGTAAATCCTGCCTTTTACAAGCAATTCAGACAGCACTGCCAAGTCATGTAAGGTGCCAGACTTCAATCTGAGATCATGTGGTAAAAATAAGCACATTAACTGTTAACTAATTTGGATTCTGATCATATTTTTTTCAGAGTGCCACATGAACACATGATTAGATATAAACACATAGACTTCAACAGACCTGGAAAAATCCAACAATATTGGTCTCTCAAGACCACAATAAGTCTTAATGTCTATAAACGACGGACATTTAATCATATATAAAATCGTTTGCTGCCTGTATTCGTTTATGGCTGTTGCGGTCTGACAGCCAGCTGAACAATGCGGCTGTGAATAAAACAGCAGCTCCTGACATTTACAGAATGGGTTTGTGATTACATATTTATTTTAATTAGCAACGTTGGAACAAAAGCACAAATGCAAGCGTTTATTCTTAAAGGACAAATAAACAGCAATAATGGCACAAAAATGACACTTAAACTCGAGCTATTTCTCATTAGCATTTTTAAAGAATTTCTCTGTTGACTTGTTAAAAGTACTGATTACTGCCATTATTTTCCGACTGAATGGCAAACTCACACATGAGCGCCCCTGCCAACAGCTGTGACCAGCAGCATTTGTCTGGGAATATTTGCTTATTTATTTATTTTTTTATTTTACAGTTGACTGCAGAACGTTATAGATTTTGTCTCATTTGCCATTCCCCGGCCCCACTGCAGGCGATATTGCTTCATAAGGTTGCCTGACTATTCTTCTAGTGAATGAAAGGAAAATGGGCGAGAATAATGACAATGCTGAGATCTTTTTAGAAATGCAGCAGAATAGAAATATTTCAGAAATGCACTGCGGTACTATGATGCTCTTCTGGTGCAGAGGCATCAGGAAACCGAGTGACTGCTCTGTGTTTCTGTCTGTATCGGAGCAGCATCGTCTTACATCTTATCTCCTGTTAGCGCACTACAAATAAATGATCATGTTTAGCTGATAATGTAATTTGTGTATGCTGTTCAGCGAAATGACAAAATAATAATGGTATCTTCCGTTTTTGAGGGAAGGATCCTCATTTGATTATTTTCTCTGCTTCCTTATCTCCATCTTCTTTCTTGTGCATTTGATCAGTGAGATCAGCTTTGACCATATTTCACCTCATCACACAACTTTATAAAATGCATTAGTACTTTGGAAATATTATAAATATGTTCAGAGGCCCGAATTATAATGCATGGCCCAGCATGGCTTTTTTAAAAACTGATTGGCATTCGGTTGTTCCATTCCATGTTTCATTCCTGCGATTTGTTCTGTGCATATCGGCACAGCGTGTGCTGTGAAACTGTAAACTGTCAACACTCTTCAACGGTGTCACCACTTCCTGCACATTAATTATAATCTGATCACTCTTCTGTCCGTCTGGCTTCCTTTCGAGGGACAGAACGGCTTCATGTTTCTGACTGCAGCCCTGCCAAGGCAGACGACAGTAAGAGTAAAGAGAGCAGGTGAGAGCTGAAGCCCAGTCACATAGCAGGATGGCCCAGAGAGTCTCGCCAAGTCATGTCAGGGTTAAAGAGACTGCTGTGTTTCCCCAAGCGGCAGCCTCCAGGGAGGAACAATGAAGCCAATGAGTGATGCCAGAAACTGCAGTTCCTCAAATGGCCACTTGAGGCCGCCTTCAAAAGTGACTCAATCCCCATAGACCTCTGTGTTAAAGTGCCCAACTTTGCTGCAGGAATTCAATGTTTACAGTTGCATATAAACTCTGGTTTTGGTCTGTAGAGCTAATTTTCCTATTCATGACAACTGTATGGGGGCTGAGATTTCCATACTATTCACCCGTTTCAATTGTATTAGGGCTTAAAGTTATGCATAATTAAGGGTGTGGCCACTCTGAGTGACAGATGGGCGCAATCATAGGACAGTTCATGGCCAAGAGACACTTGCAAAACCTGCCTCAGCTTCAATTAGGTCCCACCTGCTTGCTCATTTTTGATTATACAGCCACTAATAAGATGGTGGCAGCAAGAGCCTCCGCATTCATCTTCAAAACCACTGTTCAGGAAGCCTGTTGGTGTTGATGTCAAGTGAGGGTTTGTTCCTCTTTACATACAGTCAGTGTCCCACATTATTGATATTTATGACCTGCAAAGTGTTATATTAACACCACAGCTGTTTGGTATTGTTAGCAGCAGTGGCTGCTCAGGCAGTGGACCTTGATAAATCTCTATAGATTTGAAATGAACAAAGTCAAAGGATAAGAAAAAAAAAAGAAACTGCTGAATGAATAATAAGTTTACATAGAACACAGCGGCGCTTAGCAGTGCAGACAGTTCCAGTAGAGGTTCTCATTGGTTATGGTGCTACTCAACAGGCAAGCACATAAAAGGAAGCCAGCAAAGCAGAGGAAAGTTAAACATAAAATAGACACAGATGATGTGAGTGACAGCAGTGTTTCTCAGGTGGAGGATTCAAAAGGCCTAAAAATAACTCTTCCAAACAAGCAGCACCATATGGAGCATGTACAGAATAAAGAGGAAGATGTGAGGGGAGTGTTCAAGTGAATAAATCTCATTTATTCCAAAGACGGAGTTTGAGGATGCTGAGGAGCCAGGCAGAGAAGTGGCATAGCTGATGGCTGAGCTATCCACAGATGTTTAATACCGACACTTCTAATTAACAGACTTAAGTGCCAGTTGCGTACATTCAGAGACACATCTGTACCTGCTGCTCTTCTCCCACATTCCGAACAGGTTGTTGAACATTGATCCGCACTAGACACTGTGCATGAACACATGGATGCATATGCACACATACACGCCTACACATACAGAATGCACACAATTCATGTACAACTGTACACAGCTGCACCAGCCAGGCCACCGCTCGTGGAGGCGCCACTCTCAGCCACCAACTACATTCATTCATCATGACAGCACAAAGCCAAGTGATTCAAATATATTGCACTCCCTGTGGCGGTGTTGCACTGCACTGGCCAAACTAAACTAATGGTTCTGCCAAACCTTTATAAATCATCCAAAGTGTATCCATATGTAGTTCATATACTGTTGTTCTATTAAAGTGATAGAGAGCATTTATAATGCAATCCTCGTCAGTGGAGTGGCTAATAATGATCTTTTATATTGATAGCCTGCAGCTCTCAAAGGTGTTTAGGAGCTTTAACTCT
The DNA here is from genome assembly GCF_000690725.1 of Stegastes partitus. Taxonomy (NCBI): domain Eukaryota; kingdom Metazoa; phylum Chordata; class Actinopteri; family Pomacentridae; genus Stegastes; species Stegastes partitus. The sequence goes on along the minus strand of NW_007579115.1, from coordinate 24,481 downwards.
TCAAAAGTAGCACGATGTTTGTAGTCAGTTTCACTTTACAAATTGATATTTTGTGTCAGTGTCATTTCAGCCAGTTATACTAGGATTAGTTTTTCTTATCACAACATAAGGTAAATTCTAGTTATGTTTACTTCTGAATGAAAGGGCAACTCGATATGTATCATACAAATGAGACTCCAGAGGGATAACAGGCCCCTTCCTAATTATTAAAATTTCTGTAACAAGAGTCTTCATGAATCACACTTGAGCAATTTGCTTTGAATGACACTTGTAGAAGTCAAGCAACGTCGCCTCCAGGGTGCATGAGGCACCAAAGCCTTTCATCGGGATAAAGTTGTGAATGTAAGTCAATCAACCAACTGGGGATAGTTTTAGGAGTTTGTTTAACCGCAAATGTATTAGTATTCTTAGCTCTTCGCAGAGTAGTGATTCTTATATATCGTGTTACAAATTTAAATTTTTCTTTCACTGCTTGCACAGCAATAACAAACTCAGGACAAAATAATGATTGATGGACCGTATTTTAACGCTCTGGACCCCCAAACTCTTCGGTGGGTTTGAAAGGCATGTTATTCTTCAAAAATTGCCAAAATAATAGCATTTATCACAGCAAGAAACTGCAAAAGCAAGCTTATCATTAAAAGGTGTGCTTTCAAATCATTTAGTGTGTTACTGAAATGCATGTGGCGCTTCAATGCAGGGCAGTTGTGACAATTGACCCCCTCCGACCATACCCTAACCTCAACCATCTGTAAAACGACACACAAACAGCCTAAAATGCATTGAAATGACACAAATTGCCAGAAAAGGCTTGTTATGAATAATGCAATTCCATGATATCGCGTAAGTAAAAACACTCAGGATCAAAGGGTTTTTTTACTTTCTGAGCCCTTGAACAAATCACTTGTGACCTGCTGTTCTGTGAGAAAACTGAATCAAATCTGAGCTTAAAACCACAACAGTTGATCCAAATTATCTTATCATACATGCCTTATTTAAAGAAGTTGCCCCAAAATTGTACCATTTGCTCAAATAGTTTCAAGTTTTGTTATTATGTTTTTATGATTTATGGAATTATAACTGTGTCAGACTACACAAAAGCCATTTTTGAGTCCTCTCTGCTTTTAAGTTGTAGGTCAAAATGGCTCAGAAGTGACAATCTAAACAAACTACTGCCAAAATGTTTCTACTCTGAGGAATGTGGCTGTTTGTTTACTAGTGTAAGGCGATCGATTACTTCTGGATTTTTATTAAAAATCATCACATTGTAAGCTAATAAGATGCTTGACTATCCTAATTTGATTATTCGGAACTAGTGGGCAAAAAATCTAAGTTTGGTCGATAAGGTAGTGCTAAACTGTTAAGCTGACTTTTTATAGCGGGACCAAACCAGTTCAAGGTTTTCTTCAGATACATTTATCACACAGACTAACGTTCTGTGTTCTGCGCCACACGCTTGATGTCAGAGTTAGCCCGTGTTTTGTGGAGTTTTTAGCTGATTTTATAGCTTTGAGCAGCTGACTGGACGGTTGTCAGTCTGCCTTGCTGGTCCAGGCGCTGCGTCTTGTTCAATCATGCGCATGTATGTCAATGACAGACTGCAGAGCAGCCGATCATTGGATGTCTTTGTCACAGTGACAGCTGAGTTGTGCTGATGCCGTGTGACAGCGAGCAGACAGAAGGAGGGAAGAGGAAGCATCTTGGACAATAAGTTGCCGTAGTGACTTCCATATTTAATAGAGGCAGTAAAGGGAGAAAGAGGAGAACATCTGTGGGAGGTTGTTGGAGGAGGAACTATGCACATGGGGAAACATGTCTACAGGACTGTTACGGTGGTTATTCTATGAACCAGAGGACCTGGTAACAAGCCTTGTGTCAGCAAGCATCTGTCCGTTGAAGAATCTGAGCAAGGCATTGAATCATTATCAGCTCCAGGGCTGCTGCTCTTTAACTGACCCTGTGCTTTCATGTGTACGTAGAAGGGGCCAAGCAAAATATTGAAATTTCCCCACGGAGTTAATAAATTAACAGAGTGTCTAGAAAAGCGGGGCAGAATGGCTGTTGCAGGGCTGCAGCCAAAGGTAGAAATGATTTATTCTTCCTTTTGGGATTCATACAGCAACAGAAAAAATATAATAAGCCATTATTTATAACATTCCAATCAGTCTAATAGCATGCTGATGTACCCTACAATTTTTCTCAATCTGCCCTGCATTTTTATCTCCGTGCCCTTCATTTCACATACGTACCTGTCAGCGGAAACACTATAATCCTTGCACGGATGGCCCGAGAGCAGTTTACTGCATGATTTAACAATGTCCATGTGCTAACATGAATAATTTCATTTCATTACTGGTAATTTTAAATTCAATTTGTTTTTAGCTCCTGAGTTGTTCCAGTGTTGCTGCTTAGTTTAAGAGTAAATGTTTCTCTGTGCTTTGTTAATTATAAGACATGTTTTTTCTCAACCTCCATTGCACCATCTCATAGCCTGAGATTTCCTTCAAACTGTTTTACATCAAACTCTGTCGTGATTCAAAGTTTCATACTTGAAACTTGATAAAAATTGCATCATGTTGACGCGTGTAAATATTACAATCACTAACCCCTGTAGACACACACTCTGCCAGCAGTGAATGCCACTAAAAGCTTTTTTTTTGGATTAATGATTTAGAAGTTGCATAGGTCTCCTTTGCGACCATCAGGTCAGTATAGATGTACACCTGCATAGGGGGGGATGGCATTTTCCAGTTCACTGCCATCCACCTCCATGTAGCCCCCTGTACATGTTTCTTTTAAAACAAACTGTAAGGTACCTTCCTTCTGCAGCAGCTGCCTCATTGCATACAAACCTCATGCGCCCTAGATTCAACAGATCAATTATTCATAGCAGGTGAGAGTTTGGTGCTCCATGTACGTAATGGCACACACGCGCACACACACACACACACACACACACACACACACACACACACACACACACACACATCCAGAGAGTTTCAACAGTCTCAACTAATGGCTTCAAAGAGGCAAAGAAAAATGTGAAATCAAGCAGAAAAGCGTGCGAGGGAATGGCAATGTATTGTGGCTCATTAGTTCAAGAGATAGTAGGATGACCGAGGGATGGAGAGGACTCACTGGGTGGAAGACAGAACTGAAAGACGACCTCAAGGGAGGACGTAACACGCAGTTCAGACAAGAGAGAGGCTTATACCGCCTATAGTGTTACATACATCTACTCGCGCGGTGTACAAATACGCGGACATGAGCTCACTAAATAAAGGAACACTCCATCAAAATCCTGTCTCTCGAGTGTCAAACGAACAGCGCTGGTGGATTTAGGAACGTTAATTCCTTCACAGGACATGATTAGCTTGTACTGAAAGCAGCTATGATAGAGTCATCTGGCGATCCGGACAAAAATAAACCAAAACATTGGAAAAAAAACAACTCTTAAAAAAAACTTCTGCACCATAATCCCTGTTGCCATTAACCTTCTGAACCCCTGCTGACACATTTTTACTAACTGTGAGCTCATTTTTCACTCTAATATAAAGTCCTGCACCTGCAGTATTACACTGTTATAACCCCATAAATCATTTAAAAAGTTACAGGAAAAGTTACATTTCTTTGATTATTTATTTAACAAAAAGTGATTTAAAAAAAAAAAAAAAAAAACATAAAAAAATCCTTGTATCAACATGTGCATTGTTTTTCCAAGGAGCAATACTGGCAAATTGGTGTTGCCAATACTGGAAAGAAATGGTGGCTCAATATACTATAGACATCTTATTACTTCTAACTTTGATTTGTTTCAATACTCTGAACTTATCTGCTTTGTGTAAACACTGCCTGCAGTTCAACCCAGTTCCGTCCATATTTTATTTTATTTTGTAGTCTTTTGCCTAATATTGTTAAGGTAAACTGAGTAGAATCAAGTGATTTTGGATGAATAACCACGATTTTAAGCTTAGACTTGGTTTGTTTTGCCGATGGAAGTGCACATCACACATGAATAGTTCAAAGACTGTTAGAAAGTTCAAAAGCCAATGCTTCTTTCTGGTTTTTACAATTTCTTGCTCTGATGTTGTTAGAATTTTGGCCGTTACAGATCATTGCAAGCAGTAAAATCACCAATGCATTGTTAAGTATGCTTCTTTGGGGCTTTGAAGCTATGACGAGACAACAGCATGACATTAGTGTGTTTATTTATGTGGAGAAACAATGAATTATGCTGTGGCTTGTTGGTGATGCTGTAGAAATGGTTTAGGGGAGTAAATATTTCAACTTGTCACGTTTTTTTGGTCTCATTGGCTGTGCTTTGCTTTTAGAATCTGTCATTGTGATGAGTCATCTGGCTGCTGCTGCCATTGTCGAAGGGTTGAGTTTTTTATTCCCACATTTATCTGTTTAAGCAGCAAATCGAGATCCCACTAATTAGCAATGTGTGAACAACCTGAATTCTCACACGGTTTTAGTATAACGTACAGATGCAGATTTACATTTAGATGCAGCCTTTATTTGTCACAAATCCAATTCCCTTTTTTCGTATGTATCCAGTTGGGGTCGGATCTCAGGGTCGGCCATGGTAAGGCCTCCATGGAGCAGCTTGGGTTAAGGGTCTCGCTCAGGCAGTGGCAGCTCGGTAGCACTGGGCCTTGAACCCTCAACTTTCTAATCAGTGACCCACAACCTCAACCGCTGCCCATTTAAAGCAGCTGATTGGAAAAGCCTTGTCAGGTTGCAAACTACATTGTGTGCTTGTGTGTGTGTGTGTTTTCCTCACAAAGGACAGGGGAGCGAGGAAAGAAAACACAACCGAATACAAAGGAGCAGAAGAAAGGAACAGGAGAGGGGGGAAAGGCGGGAAGTGGAAGACCTTGATCTTAAGAGAGTAATCCCTTTTCATTAAGTGTAGTTTTTCAGACCCTGAGAGCTTCACCATTGATCTCTGTGTAATGTCAATTCATTAATGTACTGGGCCTCTACAGGGCTTATCAACTTGAAGGCCTCCAACACGCTTTCCCAACAAACACCCTCAGCGTTTACTGTATTTTTTATTTATTTATTTTCCCCACAAAGAGAGAGGAGGAAAGAAACCCCACAACATCTAATCAAATTTAGATTTGTTTTGCTGCTGATTGGATTCTATCTCGGTCTTTCCACTTTTTTTTTCTAGATTCCCACCGGTCTGTCTTCATTCAGTCTGTCTTTGGTTTCATATACTGTATCTCCACCTGAGGATGATAACTTATCATCATTTCATTCGCTCAATTCTCTGCAGTGTATTAGAGTCGCCCTTGAGTCCCTGTTGTGTCTCCATCTAGCAAAAAAGCACACATACCTGTGCCTGTTTACTGAGTCTGCACACGGCGTCATAAAGTTTCAGGTCCAAACAGCGATAATTCAAGAGTTACATTTCTATAAATGGATAAGTTAATTACTGTTTCTCTTTACGACCTGTCCCCCCACAAATTATTTACTCCTCTCCTCCCTCATGCCATGTCCCCCTCGCTGTTTAATTGATTCTGCTGTTGTTTTGCGAAAACTACAAAGCAGGAGGCTTTGCTGGATAAAACACAGCCACTGTCTAGTTGTGATTAAAGAAACCCCGGTCTGGCCGTTAGAGATACTATAGCAGCTTATGGGATTTAGGAAGTCACTGAAAAGCACAACACCAAACCAAAGATTCACTTCAAAGTGTCCCATCGTCGAAACCTTAAAAAGCATTCAACGAAATAACACATTTCTTATTACTTTGCCCATATGCTTCTGAAGTGGAATCTGTGGATCGTAAAAAAAAAAAAACAACAACCCAAAAATCACTTTTTACACGACATTCTCTTGTTTTATCGTGTCATGAGAGCTGCTGCTTTTGCCACAACTCTGCCATTTGAAGTTTCTATTTTTCCTTTCCTCCTCTCTCCATTGTAAACCTGAAACCTCTGGAGGCAAACCACACAAACTACTCAGCTTTGTGAGTGCTTTCCCCTCCCTCTCAGCTGCTTGTCTGCATGCAACTACCACTCACTAGTGAGTGCTCCCAATCCTCTCTCTCCTCATAAAGCCAAGTGCCTTGCTGCAGACGTTCCACAGATAAGTGGTTTATTTTTTTTTCTCGTTCCCCCCTCCCCTGCACAGCGATGGCCAGAGACTAATTTTCGTTGCATGTAATGACTTGGTCCCTTGAACTCGTTTGACGTACCATACGACCAAAAAAAAAGAGAGCCTTCCTCTGAATGTTGCAGCGAGTCATGAACAACAATGATATTCAGATGAGCAGCTGCAAAAGAAGATGTCAGCCTCTATCTGGGTTCATATGGTCGGATGATGAAACATGATTCCCTCCAGCCACTTTCCCACCATCTCTCCTTGAAGACGGATAACGAGAAGTAAAGTCAAGGACAGGGGAGGGAGAAGCAGTGAGGGGTTTGTTTACACAAGAAATTGCGAGTGTGGTGTTTCAAAGATGGAGGGAGAAGCAGACGAATGAAGGGAGGAGAGATAAAGAAAGAGATAAAGAGAAAGTAAGGGAGGGAAAACAACGGATGCCGAACTGAATTAAGCCAATTTCCACTTTTAATTAGTATCTGTGGGAGCAATACAATTATATAGCATTTTAACCTTTTAAAATTAGTCTTGTATAAAAGTGCTTACATGGAAATACGAAACATATTTACTTCAAATTAGCAGAAAACACGATGGAAGATTCGTTTGTTAAAAGTTTCTCAAAGAATAAAATCAACACAAATATCACACAACCTGCTGGCAGCTTTGAAAAGCATGTTGTCTTTTTAAAAAATCACCAAAATTGCACCGTTTATCTGAGCTGGAGACTGTCAAAACAGCAGGAATTATTGGATTTTTAACTTTCAGACAATCTTTAAACTCCTCATTTGTGACGTGACTTTTTGTTTGAAAATGTAATCAAATCTAACCTTAAAATTGTGATATTTTATCAGAATTACTTTTATTCCTTCTGTTTCATTTGAAAATTGCCAAAAAAAACCCAAAACATTTGGTCTGACCAGATTCTGCAAAAAACAAAAAAAATCATGAAGTCATTAGTTACTCAGCTGGAACCAGCAGTCACGTGACAGAAATTTGAAAACTTTCCGGTTGAACTGCAGGCAGTGTTTACACAAAGCAGGGAGGAGAAAGTATAAAAATTAAATCTGCAGATTTTAATTTTTTAAAATACATTTTGTAAGATTAATATTTAAGGAAATCTAACTTTTTTTATTTATTTGTTTGTTTGTTTTTTAATAATTTCTGGCTTTAAAACTATCAAAACACATTCTGAGTTCTCTCTGCTCCATGGTTGTGGTGTTTCCATAGAGGTGCATGATTTTATACTGCAGTGCAAAATAAGCCAGTAAATAAAAATGTGACAATAAAAGATTTTGGACCTGGACTTCCTGGTTCAGATTGATTTGTTGCTATTTACAAAAAAAGCCCAAACCAGTGACAGAGAGTTTCATAATGAAAGCAAATTTTTTTTTTAGCTCCTGCTCTAAGCTCCTTGTTGCCAGGAGGTAAAAAAAAAAAAAAAAAAGTCCCATCAGCCTGCTGGGCATGAGCCTCAGCTTCTCTCACAGTAGCACAGCTCGTACTCCCACTGAATAAACCGCATTATAGCCAAAGACAAGAAAAACATGCTTCGACGAGTGGACACCAGCAAGGACTCTTAGCACCAAACAGACAATTCCAAGTGACAGATTATCTGTGTGCCACGAGCGACGCGAAACTGAGAAACCCAGACACTGACTGAGTGACCGGAGTCTGGCCACTGAGGATGGTGGACCACCGAGAGAAAACACACACAGTCGTCTCTGCCAACAGCGAGAGACGGGAAAAGGGCAACGCATCCTGTTCTGCAGCCTGTGTGACAACATAACAACCAAGTTATTTACCAAAGTCAAACGAAATAGTCTGAAAGCAAAACAAAGTGTTGGCTATACATTTAGTTGTATCTCATCTCATCATTCTTCCTGTATTGTAAAAACATATAGTTTAGTGATGTCAGTTCTTAGTGTGGTGGAGTAGATTCATACACACAAAGTGTCCACATATGGTGTATATGCAAGATAATTAAGTTTTACACATCATACAGTGTTTATCATTGATGCCAATAAAGCAAATTTGAATGTGAGGTGGAAAGATAGGAAAGAAATGTGAGAAAAATCCTAAGCCTCTAGGAGTTTTAAAAAAACAAAACAACAACAACAACAACAAAAAAAAACTGAATAAGTTGAAGATTACTCTTTTAGTTTTTGTGTGCAATGCAGGACTCCTTCACAGCAGACTGCCCAAGCCTCATAAAGCACCCCTGCCTTGCATATCTCCCCACTGGGGCTATTATCTTCACACCTCTCTGCCCTCACCACCACAGATGTTACCTCCTCACCGTGTCACCCTCTCTCACCCACCTATTCTGCTCTACCCTCAGGCGGCATTGTTGGTCGAGGTTAAACTGGGCCCCAGTCAACCATGGGAAGCTGTAATGGCAAAAGCCCAAACTCAAATACGCCAAGTTTGCCAAAGTGATTCTTTCTGCTGAACTCACACTGTTGACAAAACAGCAAACTTGATGTGCACACGGCACTTTTTTAAAAAAAGGGTTAAAATGTACTCGTGGAAGACTGGCAAAATCATAATGTGCAAGAAATACGAGGTGTCAGAAAAGTTTTAGGATTGGTGTCACAAAAGATATAATCCAAATCCAAACTACAAGCTTTCCCCTCAAAGTAATCCCCCTGGAGTCTAACACACTTCCCCAGCCTTCTCTGCCACGTCGCCATGCACTCCTGGAAGGATTCTTCTGAGATCCTCTGCAGCTCCTTCATCACAGCCATCTTGATGTCGTCCACGTCTTCTAAACAAGTCCCCTTGATGATCCCCTTGAGCTTGGGGAAAAGGAAAAAAATCCCACGGACCCAGGTGGGGTGAGTAGGGAGGTGATGTTCTTCTCAGCCAGGAGCTGTGGGATGTTCAGGGCATCGTGAGCAGGCGCGTTGTCATGGTGAAGCAGCCATGACTTGTCCTGCCACAACTCTCGCCTCTTCTCGCGCACTGAATGAAGCAAACAAATCTCTTTGTAGACGTGCTGGTTGATCGTCTGAAGTGGAAAACTCATAGCTTGTAGTTTGGGTTTGAAATATATCTTTTGTGACACCAGTCCTGGAACTTTTCTGACACACCTCGTATGTCCTGATTTAGACTTAAACAAAGAAATCAAACAGAACTAAGTCATCCCACCTTCACCAGTGAGTGTCCTTCAAAACAACTCCCTACTAACTGCCTCCTCTGAGGGGAAAGTCAACTTCAGGAAACTTAAAAGTCTAAACTAAAAGGCAATATTCAGTATTTTTCTTACTGTTAATAAAACTCATGAAAAGACAGAAAACAACAATGAGTGGATATTGTTTGCCTAGCTTATTCCTCTGTGGCATGACCTCCATTGTTGTCCAAACACTATTAAAATCACATAATTTAGCTGCACTCTTGCACCGTGTCCCTTCATTACCATAAACACTGGCACTGCAGTTTGTTTTTGAGTCAATCCAAATGTGCCATCCTGCGGCAGTAAACGCTCACTTAGAGTTGTATCTAAATCTGAAACGAGTCCCGCGGAAAATTCCACGTTTACCCTTGTTTGAGTAGCGTGGAGTACAACTACGGCACCCAGGTGTTTTAGGAAATTAATGAGCTTTTTTTTTTTTTTTTTTTTTTTAAGAATGAAACTGTGCAATGTTTGCTACCTGTTTTAACGGTCTTCAATAATGAATGAGCTGGAGGCTGAGTGCCGCCATCAGAGTCAGAAAGTATCACCTTGAGACAGACACAACACAGTGTTGGTTTGGTTTATTTATGGGATTCCTGACTCACTGTCATTGTTATAAGAAAACACTCTGCTGCTTTTAAAACGGTAAAAGATCTGAACACTTTGCAATACAATAAATGTGTAGATATGTGGATTTAGCTTATTTTTCTGTTTAAAATCCAGCAAGTGGCTTTATTACAAGCTTTGCAGAACCAACTACCAACCTCCTAGTTTTGCAAAAGATATCTTAGGAAGGATTACTTTCATTAAAAGAAACAAATGATAGAACATCCAGCACCTATCTGTAGAAATTATGCAAGAAACCTGAGCGTACAATCTATATTTTTTTTTTGCAGCGAATGTGGCGAACAAAAAGATCAAGCAACGGCTGCGAGACATAAAAGAGATAGAGTTCAGTCATTCAACCCTCTCAGGGCCACAACATGGCATGATACAAAGTTATGTAGCAAATCAGCCAATTCTTGATGTTCTCCGAGCTGATTTTGGATGTTCTTCTTTCTGCTTCCCTGGTGGAATTTGCCCGCGATTCTTTTTGCAGAGAAGAAGAAGAAAAGCCACGTTTGGCTGCAGTGGAAAAAGCGGGATGTGTGGGTGTGTGAGTGGGCGGCGTGGAGGTAGAGAGGTGGGGGGTCTGCACGCCTAAAGTGATGGTGGGGTTGATTAATGCGCACCATGTGGCTGTCTTGTCTGGAGACACTGGGATTAGTACAATGTGAGGGTATAATTAGAGGGGAGGGAGAGGGAAAATTTCACCGTATGAAAAGATGGCAAACATGGGTGATTTTAAAATCAATGTTATGGATCCTGCAAATCATGAAAACAAGAAAACCGCCTGATGCACACTTTAAGCTCATTCCCTCGTCGATGTAATACCCTGTCCAATTGAAATTCCACAACTTGAATTGATATTATCTACAGTGGGTTATTATACATTTGTAAACACACAGTTTTGCTGTGTTTTGTTGTGGGTAAATGCATAAATATGTTGCTTTAACTCTAAGATAAGAGGAACATAATCATTTAAAGTCAATCTTTGCAGCTGTAGGACTAAGAATACTATGAGGCAAAGTAAATTGCAGATGGGATGCAGACTGACCTGATTGGTCGGAGGACTGAATTTACCATCTACCGCAGTTTTTCTAAAGTACTCATACACAACCTTAAAGGCTAAAGTCAGGGGGGGGGGGAGTCTCTGTGCAAAGTAAACGCCACAGATTTCATCAAAGACTGCAACATGTCAGCTATTTTTAGGCAACTATACCGTACTGTAAATCACACTGGCCAGAGGTGGCTGCACACCCAACACCTGCATGTATGCAACACTACACCTCTGCTATAGGGGAACCATATGCTCAGCCTTTTGGCTTTTTTTCCCGACTTACCTCCCCCCCCACATCTTTTGTGATTGTGTGAAGATTGCACTGTGAATTTTCGAGCCTTTTTTCTTGCTTTTGCTTTTGAAATTGCGACATATTTTATATTCTAACAGGAATAAAATGCAATTTTGCTCCAGGAGAGGCTTGTAATCAAAGTTTGATTCTTCTAATCTACACTTTTTGTACCATGCTGAGTGATTTCAAACACAGCATTAGTTAAAGCACTACCTCTCACATTTGTTATTGTAGGAAAAGGGAATAAAGAAAGTGCGAGTAAAAGAGCGCTTTACTCAAATGCCCCTCTGCTTTCAGTAAAAACCTTTTTTTGATGTACTCCACTAGAGACTGTGTTAATCTTCGCAGTCGGAATTATGATGAAATTTAATATACATTATATTAATAGCTATCAATTTCAACATTTAATACTTTATATCTGCTGTATTAATTCTAATTCTCCATTACTCGAAATCCATCACACTGCAGAGTTGGCCTGACCATTCGCAATGAATGTAATGAATCTTTCCTGCACAGAGACATAATATAATCATCCTTCTCCTTTTTTTCTCAGCTTGAGACCGTCAGTAACCAGTTTATTAGACACCTTAATTTAGTGCTGTGGACGTCTGCTGCTAAGCAGTCTGTGACAACTTCAACTGAACTCCGTGTACTGAGATTTTGTTTTTTGAAAACCTGTCTCTAATTGGTCTGTTTTTCCTCTATAGCATTAAATATATGAACAACAGAATAGACAATTATGTCTCATGTCAAAGTTTGAGAAAAAAAATTGGTAAAATTGGAAACACAAAATGAAGCAAATCTGCTTCATCAGAACCATGTGGGCGAAATTTGATAGTAAATTAATAATCAGTCACTTGGCAACCTCAGCAAAAAAAAAAAAAAAACATAACTGTAAATGATGTGATTCACATGATGGTAAATCCTGAAAATTAACTTATAGAGTTTGAACTTGACCTGTCAGGGTTAGTAAGGCTGAACTGCACTAAAGATGTTAAATATCTCAGAAGCTTATAGCGAGCGAACACACAGATACGCTGACGCCTTTTAGAGGCTGCTGATGACCTTCTAACCTTTTCATACAACTCGCGGTGGTGAGTGCAATAGCTGTCTGCAGTAATGAATAAAAAAGCACTTTATTAGACAGCGTCCAGTGGTTTAACGGTAGTGGCAGCAGCAGGCGCATACAAAATATCTCAATAATTAAAAAATGTAGACAGTATGGCGGGTCGTATAATGCTCTTCCTCTCTGTTTTCAAAGGGGGATCAGGCTGTGTTTCAGTATAGGAATCCAATTAGAATTTTTAAGTAAAAGAAACTTTAAAATGAGTTTTGTGGGCTGCCTTGATTCCTCAGTATTTATAATAGACTCTATCAATTAGATCTCCATTTTGCACATGGACAGTGTTGGGAACGTCGGCGGTACACGCTCTTGTGAAATGCACACATTGGATTTGCAGTCAAAGTTAATATTCCATAAACACAGAGGAAAGAAACTTTCACACCAAGCTGTTTTTTTTCCCCACATTGTTAACTAACTGCCACCGAATGGAGCCGACCTGGCATCCCGACAATAAACGTGCCAGACCCAACTCACAGTTGGTCATCTGGTGCCAGAAACACCAGAGACACTCAGCTACAATCAGGCCCAACTTAGCTTGTTAACTGGAATCACCTGAATCCCTCCATCCCTGCCTCCCCGCTTTATAAAGAAAAAGTGCAGCTGCTTGATAAACCGGAGGTGAGAATGTGTTCGGTTTTAAACACCTTATATGCTGTTCTCCTCCCTGCTTTCACTTTGCCTCCGAGTCATCTGCATATGACACATTTTCATTTCATTCTTCAAGTTCGCGAGTTCAGAATTCTTACAGTATTCCTTCCCGACATCTCAAGACTTTTTCTAGTTCTGTTGAGCCTCGCCAGAAGTGCCAGGCTGCGCGTCTTGGAGTGTGAGCGCCTGTTTGTTCATGTGAAAAGCTTTTTAAGATGTCGGCTGCTTAGTGTTACAGTGAGCACCTCCCTCAGAGGTGGAGTTTTTAAAAGTCATTATAGTTTCACTCACTCGATGAATACCTCCATGAGCACTTCTCTCCATGAATAGCTTTTCAGAGTGGATCACATCTGTCGTTTTGCCCATTTTTATGTAGACTATATCTTGAAATTTGATTTGATTCTCTACCTTTGAGTAACCCGTTGGTTTCAAATATTTTTCTCAAACACTGATTACTCTAATCTATTCTTGGAGCTGTGAGCAAAAAGTGGTTTCAAAGCTCCTCCATGTTGGTGCACTCCAGTGCCAGTAGGAAGCTACATTGTGAGATTTAACATTTTTTTTAAATGCAAGAAGCCTAAATTTACATGACGCTTCCAGCAGCAGCGGCAGCAGCCATGTTTGCTCACCGTTTGTCCTCCAGGTCTGATTTCACAAAAACATAGCTGGTGTATGCAATGCTTTTTAGCTGGAATATCAGATGCCAGCGTTTGCTCGAGCACACCAACAAGTTTCCAAAACTGTCTCTGTTTACAGCAGTGTGACAAGGAGAGGGTAATGTAGCTTTGGCAGGGGGAAAAAACAACAACAAAAAAAGAAATGAATACTGTGGAAAGTGTTCAGAAGCACACATGAAACATGGTTAATGGGCTAAAACATAGAAAACCAATGATATAATGAAAGGCACAACAACAACATTGTTTTTCTCCATCATTACCTTGTGCAATAAATAGTAGTTTATAATGTTTATTTTTGGCTTTAAGTCAAAAATATATTTGCACTGTTCTTGTGGTGCTGCTTGCTATCATGAGATAATCACAAACATGCTGTAACATGGTGAAACTGTGTTTAGCATGAAGTTGGCATACTAATTTTGCCACCGTAGCCGCCACACACACACACACACACAGTCATGGAGTGAATGAGTGAGTGAGCAGCAAATGACATTACTTTCCCTGCATTCGCCGCCCCAGCGTTATTATCCCCAGGCAGCTCCTCCACCAATGACAGCCAACGTGTTTGAAAGTGTAAATCTGCAGAGAGATAATGCACTGCGCCCTGTACTTGGAGGGAAAGAGAAAATGAACCTTTTTTTTTTTTTTTTTTCACCCAAAGACTAATGACACCAGGGGAGTTTGAGAAATAGTGATGGTGGAAAAACTTGTGCAGCAAATGCTTCTCAGTCAAGAAGAATTATTTCCCGTTAAGTGCGGGAGATTTTTTTATTTTTTTTATCCTTCCCCTCCTTATTTTCCTCCTCTCCCTCTCCCTCTCCCTCTCTCTCTCTGTCTGACATGTACTTTGGTACTCTGGGAGTTCATTCAGTGGGTTGCTCCAGTTAGAAATGACAAAACAGAAATTGGAGGAATATTTCAACACAGGAATAAGTGAGCTCGGACTGCAGAGTGACAGGAAATCTGCTGATGTGTTGAGGAATGGAGAGCAGATCCCTGTATGGCTTTTCAGAGCGTTTTAGATTTTTATTTTTTTCTTTACAGTCCAACTGCCCCACGGACATTAGCAACGACAAGCGAGAAACTGATGAACACGTTCATGTTAAATGCTGTAAAAGCAGAGGGACCTCTTTTCACTTCCCTGTATGGTAAAATAGAATCTGTTACGGACCATTTTGCAGATCTGGAATCACAAACCTGACATAGCATCAGAGCCGATAATGACCTCCCCGGGGCCCTGAGGAGAATTCTGCTGAGGGATCCTCCTACCTGAGGAGGCGATGTACTTCAGCTAAAGTCAGTTTACTTCTGTCATTCTCAGAAAAAGTAGGTGACATTACTATTATCGGCCCTTTAAAATGCTATTTATGTTCTATCTTGGTTGAAGACTTGATGGTCATTCTTTACTACGACATGCACACCCTTCGACATTTATATTCAACATTTGTTCAACAGTCTGTCTCAATCCATTGCTTCCCATCTTGCATTCATGCAGAGTCGTAACTAAACCTTGACTGAGACATGATCGTCATCTCGTTTTAAAATTCTGTGCACCGATGAAGACTTACATGTTCAAGCACGGCAGAGTTATCCTTTACAAGCTGCCGTTTCCAAGCACCATCGCCTGCTCCTGTTTATCTGTTATACCGTTTTAAGAAGTTGTAATTCGCTCTCATTTTTTTTTTTTTTTTTTTGCGATGCCCAAAGTCACCGAACACAGACCTGGAAGCGGCCGCAAGCGAGCAAGACAAAGACAGATCAAGAAATGTGCTGCCCAGCTGGATTACAGAGACAGACAGATTAGAGAGAGATGCACTGCAAGCTCGCACGTCAGCTTAACGTTGCTGGTTTTTTGCTGACATCAAACTTGGAGAGACTGATTGCTGTTACCACGATTCTCCTTTTTTTTTTTGACCAGGAGAATAGCTTCATCCTTTCGTAGAAGCTGTAAACATTTACACCCGCTTTGCAGAGAAAGGCTCGACTGGAGGAAACTTTTCTATGAAATGGAACAACTGATTCTTTTTTATGTTTTCTAACCCACAGATTATCATTCCTAGTCAAGACGCCACCTTATGACTCTATTAAACTATCAAATATCTGCCTCATTTCTCTTAGATTGCTCAAGAAAACTGGCACAAGACGTTATTGTAGAGAGATGATGCACATCAAATAGTGATGAGCATGTTCTGGATGGTATGAAGAGTTTCTGTAATCAAAATGTCTTTATATATTTAACCCTAACCCATACGATTTAAATCATCACCTAATAAACATGCACATCTTGTACATGCAGGGGAAAATGCTACTTGCAAGTGTTAAATGCACCACGGAGCTCCAGTGGTCAGCGCTGTCGCCTCACAGAGAGAAGCTTCGTGCCGGCTGGAGTCTTTCTGTGCAGAGTTTGTCACAGTCCAGAGACAGGCTTGATAGGTTGCTTAGTGATTCTGCATCGACCATAGGATGTGAGTGTGAGCACGCATGGCAACCTGCCCAGCTCAGAGTTGGTTATAGCTAATTAATGGATAGATGCATGAATGTTCAGTTTTAGTTATTTTGTACTAACTGGCGTGTTTAAATTCTACACAGTTTGTCTCCTCACTAAAATAATGGCAGATGCTTTTGTCCTCTTTTGCTAACCGTCTTAATCTTTTGGGTAATCTGTGAATTTCAAGCTCCAGTCCACGGAACTGCTGCTCTGCCTGAAAAATCTTCGGAGTGAAATGAAACTTTCTCCTCACTCCATCACATAAATCACGCTCCTAACTCCACAAATGGGTGTCAGCAAGTTCACGTAACGACTACCCTTTGCCCGAGTAATGCACCCGCTGAGTTAAACACTGAAACTGTGAACGCCGAGCCGGATAAATAGAGTCCATCTTGCCTACCCTTATAAATGCTTTCTTTTTGCAGCTGCCCACTGCTGTTTTGTACTGTCATGACTTGCCAGCGTGTCTGCTCCCCAGCCTGAGCGCCCGGTCTATGACTACGCTTGCCATCTGTCCCATCTTGCCGTCTTCGGCGGCTGCTATTTGCTCTGCTGCATCACTCATGTCTCGTCTCAGAGACGCAGTCAGTCTTCTGTTTATCCACGGCACTTGTAGCACGGCAGAACAGATTATTCATGTAGCTAGTTGGAGTTTATGTTGATTTATCCTCTTTTAAATATCACGCTGACATCTCATCCACGCCGTTTAACAACTCACGTGGAATGGCATTTGTTTGTTTTTGTGGGCGTTTAAACCCTAACAGGAGGCAATTTGTGGAAACTTTAAATGAATGCTTGCTATTGTGGCTTTATGTTGCACAAGTTACATGCCACCAAACCCCTTTATTTGCTTTTCTTACTGATTCAGTCTCATCTTGTTTGGAAGAAGTGACTTTTGCTTTCCACAGCAGGAAGAAATGAAACCCTATGACAGCCTATTGTTTTAAATGAAAAGCACATTTTGACAGGTTTTTTGGTGTTGACCCGTCACCGCTGATGTTTTCCTACACTGATCATGAAACTCATTTCATATTCCCATTGCTTAACCTCTGTTCATAAGCACCGTATCCACCCCTGTGCTGTACAAATGACACGCGGCAGCACTGACCGTGACAGTACAGCCGGTGTTAATAGCATTGCTTCACATTTGGACTCCTAATTTGTTTCGAAAACACAGATAAGCTGGCGAGTCACCTGTAGGCACACAAAAAAATGGCAACCTGTGAACTATTTTGCAAAAAATTGTTCACAGTTGAATCGGAGGGTAACTGCATCTGGTGTTCTGGGAAAACATGGTGCCAGGGATTGACTTTGCCTCACAGCAGCATCATTATGATTTGACTCCTCTGACCTGAATCCTCTATCTCCAAACATACTGTATCTCATGTTCTTAAGCATTTAGAAGCCTCCACCAGAAGGACCTCTCCTTTTTAGTGGTGCGCTATTACCAGTAAATATTTTCTCTTCTCATCCAGACTGTCCTTTTTCATTCATTCTGCCTGTTGTCAAGTGTTGCCGAATGTCATGACACCATTCACTGGCAAAACTAGCAAGTCCGTCCTCCAGAGGAGTCATTGATCGATGGCATTTGCACCAATTTCCTGCTCACTATTCATGACAGACCAGCAAATGTCAAATGTAGGTGGTACTTGCTTCCTAACTCTCAAAGATTTCATTTGCTTCAGCTCTGCTTCCAGACTGTTGACTGTTTTCTTTGCTTGGCTCAACTGGTCACTTTTTCATGCTGTGCTTTGATCACAGGCTGCCTCTCCTGGTTATATGAATTAACCTTTCTTAACCTCGAAATCCGCCCACGGGTTTGAAAGGCAAGCTGTCTTTTAAAAATTGCCAAAATTTACACCATTTATCAGCCAGACACTGTGAAAACAGAATTTTCAGATGGGCCTTGAAACACTCAAGTATCACTGGGAAACCTGAACAATTCCAAGCTTAACATTGTGATATCAAAATCACTTCAGTCTGTATGTCTCATTTTAAAAATATGTAAAAAATACATAATTTACATTAACCAGATTCTGCAACAAACAAAAAATGCTGCTCTGCTCAGCACAACTGAGGAGCCAGGGGTGACTCAGCTTTGACCAACAGTCCCTTGATAAAAATTCAGAGATTTTCAGCTGACCTGCAGGTTGTGTTTACACAGAGACAAGTATGGAGACAAATTTAAAACCTAAATGATGAATATATATATACAGTATGAAGAGCCACCACTTTTTCTCCAGTGTCGGTCACACATGTGGGCTTCTGGGAAAAGGCTGATTATATTGTACCAGATTTTTTTCAATTTTTGTAAAATAATCAAAGAAACTAAACTTTTTGTTTTTTTTAAAATCCTATATTGTATTATAACTGTGTCATTATGCACACATCATGGTTGTGCTGTTTCTAAAGAGCTGCAGGATGTTGACAGGAGCAACAAAAACACCCAGAAGCTGCCTGGTGTTTATGGAGTTAATTGGCTGGTGGGTCAGTGGAGGTTGCTTCATAACTTCTGCTTTTCACACTGATGTACTTAAAAAAGGAAATGTATTATTCGCAAGATGTGTTGAAAATAAAACAACTACTAGTATAGTATTAGTAAAACTGTGCCTGTCATTGTTGAGCTGAACTATTAAATTTTTAATAATGACGTGTTGATAAATGGTTAGAAAAGTTTGATAAGTTAGTGAATCATGGTGGAGCTAATTTGAAATATTTAATATGCTTTGCTATTTTGCTGGAGTATAAAAGGCAGATAAATAGAAATAAAATATCTCCAAATTGTACTCAAATGAGTCACTTCAGTAAATGTGCTGAGAAAGAACAAATCAGTACTTTTGATTGCCACTGGTGAATATAATCTACCCACATTTGTTGTGGGATCTACTAAGCATGCACTTCTTTACAAAAAACACGTGGGCTCTCTTCACAATCCTCAAGAGTTATAATTAAAATGCAAAAAAAAAAACTTATAATAAAACACTACAAATAACTGCGGCGTAACATTTTGCCAATTGTTTCAAAGTCTGACAGCAGAATATCGAGGTTGTTTGAAAAGATTTTGGTCTTAGCCTCACGCTGTCAAACAGCAAATTATCCTTTCTTGACTCACAATTTGCATTTGATGTTCAAACCTCACACAGGGAGAAAGATGTTGCAGAGACAGAGATGCCAATTTGTTCACTGCAGCAGCTTAAAAAAAAAGAAAAAAAAAAAGAGCAAAATGTAATTCAGCCACTCAATATATTGCCTTTAGAGTTACAGATGTGACTCTCAAATATCCTCGACTGGAAAAACTGTTACTGATGCTGCTGCGCACAGTCGAGCTGCATGCGCCACTTTTCTTTGTCTGAGAGTTGTTGGGAATCAGTAATGGAGAGCTCACAGAGCAGCTTAAGACAAAGTTGAGTCACAAAAACAGCAACAGTTCTTTTTTTCTTATTTTACACACTGAATATATTAATCTAAAAAAAAAAAATTCTAGGCATGACTGTAAAAGCTGAACAAGCTTAATGAGGTCAGTCAATTACGGCGGATAAAGCGGCGAACTTGACTGCAAATAAAAAAAAAAGAAATGCAGCCAGAGGAGAAGTTCTCACTTTGAGGAGAGAGAGAGAGCACCCTTTATGACATTGAGGTAATGAACTCATAATATGTATATAAATGTACCATCTGTTGGAATGCTATGCATGAGTTGGTACAGGTATTTATGATGGATTCTGACCACTTCTCTCTCTGCGGAATGGTCCATTTTCTGGAGTCACTTTGTGATGCAGTGCCATATTGCCTACTAACCACCAATCAGGGAGCACTGAGGGAGGGAATGTCTTGCCATGTTTGAGTGAGAGTCTGTTATTGAGTGACTTTCCGCTCTGGAAGCCATTTCAGATTAAAAAAAAAAAAAAAAAGTAAAAAATCTGCATAATTGCTGCCCTAAAATGTGACAAGCTATCATTACTCCTGGACAGCAGCTCTCTTTGAGCTGGGCTTATTCACTTTTAGCATATGATGTGGTCAAAATTGAGTGGACACAAAGCCCATGTTCTTTTTCAACCACAGGGCCTCTCACATCTGTAAAAAAAAAAAAACCCAAAAACGCTTAAAAGCGACACTGTTGCAGTAATTACAGTCACATTGCTCTGATCACTGGCCAGAGGACGGACATTTAATCTTATCAGAAGCAATCAACAAGGAACAGCTTCAACATTCCTGATGAGAGACTATAAATGCGTCGTCCCTAGATGTCATTTTTGTAATGCAAATCATTATATCTGCATTTCCTTTTCATGAATCAGGCTCTCGGAGTTGAGAACATGTCAGCGGTGCTGCCATGCTCCATTACAGCTAAACATTCTGGGCAATGACATTTCCAGCTCATTTTCAAAATTGCTATTATCACACAAACATGCACACGCGTACCCTTTTAATGCTTGTATTTATGTTTGCAGCAGAACAAAAATACTCGGTAACATCGAATCTATCTGAGTATTTTCGTGTTTGCGATACATTAGCTAATGCCCTAATTATACAGATGAAAGGAGCTCCTCAGGAAAACTGCAAATCGCTGCAGCCACGGAGCAGGACTTTTATTACTTCATTCACTCTTTTCTTAAGCATCCCTGACAAATGCAAACGTCTCACCGGTATGGACATTGCTGACACTGCCATATAAATATGAATGCAAAATAGCTTGCATTCATCTCCGAGCTGGGAGGCGGCATCTATGGGAGACTTCAGAGCATTAATGAGTAACACTCGCCACAGTGCAGTGCAGCAGAGCTCCAAAACAAACATTTGCCTGCAACCAAAACAGCTCTCCCAAACCTTATTCACGTCTTATACAAAATGCTGCAAAGAGTGTAATTGGTGTTTGCCTGGTAGTGAAGGGTGCGTAACACAACTCACCAGCTGCCATGATGCTAATAAGCATTCATTATACATAAGAGCAGAAACCCACTATAAGTGTAAGCTATTTTACGATCGAGTGCATCCTCCAACTAAACCGGACATACAGAATTGTATATGGCGTTATCTGTCTCCTATAAGTAAATCACCTGTCAAATGTGACTTATGTCAAATTTAAGTAAAGCCGGCCTAATCCTTTTCTGATGAGTCAAGGTAAAAGTTTGAGCTCGGCTTCTAACAGCTGAGTCAGGCATCCAGGGGATCTCACCCCCTGCTGCTCAAGGAGGAACATGTGAAACACCGGAGCCGAAGTAATCGCCACATGACAGGCAGTTTTCACTCCCAGACATTAAGGAGGATTAGGGTCCTTCATGCCAGTTTAATAGCATCTTCATGGGACCGAAATTTTGTGCCATTTTATGAAATCAAAAAAGTGCTCTTTTCGACTACTTCACGGGCACATTTGTCGTCTTGCGAGATGAATATTTCATACAGACCCAGAGAGTTTGAAATCAAAAAACTCTAAGGCATATATACGACGCTAACTTGCTGGCACTGCCACAGTGAGAAAATCTGATCTGGGCTCTTGTGCAATCGGCGGTTTCCTCTTCGGCGCTGGAGGTTTGAGTGACTTTGCGGCGGTAGAATCCAGCGCTATAATTACCAATAATTACATGTTTCTCCTCCCATGGCCGTGTTTGCATGTGTTGTGTTTAATTTTAGATTGCACCATTAAACAGTTCCTGTCTCTCACTTATTTGTGAGAGCAGTAATAATTATGGTGATTGTCACTGTTGGGTAAAAGCAGGGGAATCAGAAGAGGCTTTCAGTGCCGCGCGTGTGAGAGGCTGCCGTTTTGAAGATGAGGGGTTGGAGACTGGATGAGATAGCTGGACGACAGTTTCTATCTATCTATCTATCTGTCTGTCTGTCTATCTGTCTATCTGTCTGTCTGCCTGTCTGGTGGTTGGCAGAGGTAAATCCTAGCAACAGAGACTGTGTCTTTCCAAATGTGGACAAACACCTGTCTCCCCAGTTTTTAACAAACTCCAATTATTTCCCCTTAATGAGCTCCCGTAGTGGTAGATGTGCTCCCCCATCATCATTACTGTAGGGACAGCAGTTGTAGTGCTGGGCCTGACTGGCAGCTTACACAGACCTGTTCTCCCTGACTGACTGCAGGCTGCACTTCCTGACAGCTGGAAGCCGGCCTCCTGGAGCACAGCCTACACTCGCACACAGAGAGAGGCACGCGAGCGCACAGATGCCTGAACTTGTGTGGCCGCACAGAGTTGAGAAATACTGGGCTTTTTTTTTGCTTCAATATCACGATTAATATCTAACCAAAAAAAAAAAAAACTTATCAGGCCTATGCGACAACAAACAAGAGTAAATGTCACATGCTGTGCTTTACTTTGTTTGATGTTTGACCTTCTGGACTTCAAGTGCTTTCTGTGTGTTTTTGTCTCACTTTTACTCACTGTGGGCTCATTTTTCACTGCAATATAAAGTCCTGCACCTTTATGGAAACAGCACAGCCATGAGTACATTATAAAAAAAGAAAACATATACTTACTATAGGTATTTTATGACATACATGTTTTAATCATCCTGTCTGCTCCACGTAAACACAGCCTGTTTAGCCCAGTTCAATCCAAAAAAATGTGGTTAAAGCCAATGGTTTATTTTTTGGAAAATCCTTCAATTTGGCATGTGGATTAAAGTGTTGTTACTGAAATATCACAATTTTCAGCTTAGATTTGATTAATTTTCCAGATTGACCTATACGTCACACATGATTAGTTAAAGAACTGTCTTCAAGTTGAAAATCTAATGATTTGATCAGTTTTTAAAGTTTCTGGCACTGACAGATGGTGTAATCTTTGCAATAAAAAAAAAAACAACTAATAACATACCTTCAAACATGCTAGCAGGACTTGGGGTTCAGAAGGTCAGAAGGTTCAACTAAGCAACATGTTCAAAGCAAGACTCCATTTTGTTTAGTCTTAGACTATTCCATCAAATGGAAATACTCAGGACTTCCTGATGCATTCATTTAAACACATTTCTGCTAAACACAACCTGACATATTTGGTATCTTTGTAAATTTTAGAATGTTCCTAGAATTCTAAACTAAACCCCATTAATCCAAACAATGTTAATCTAAGTCTAATCTCTGTTCAACCTAAGCATCAGCATGAAAACTTAGCTTAATATTCATATATTTCAACTTGCACAAGTCACAAAATAATACATAAAGAACATAAATAATGTTCTGTATTTTGCTTTAGGCAAGGACTTGATCATCACCTTGGGTGGACTTGGACTCCACATGGTGACTGTAGCTCAGCCTCTTCCAGTTTCTTTTCATATTTTAGCTCTTTTGATCCGTGTTTATGTGATAGACATAACCCTCTGAGGATGATACTGACACTGGAGCTTTAGCTGCACATTTGATCAATGTCTCAACCATTTATCTAATCAAACTCATTCAATCATTTAAATTCACTCCAATTCAGTCTCCAAAGAGGGAAAAAAGGATTGCACTCATTTGTGAATGCATTACTACAGAGAGCAGTGCAGAGGTCAGCAGCAATATAAAAAGCAGCAGCCAAAGCAGGCTGCTATTAACCTGGCATTATGTTCTTGGTCTCGGTGGAATTTAAGCAGTGATATAAACACAGTGGTAAAATTGCCTCCTTCTTGTACAAGACTTTCTGAGAAACTACGTTTAAAACTCTTCAAAGTGCTATTGCTTCCATTAATATAACTTGGAGGACTTCACAATAGCTTTCATGTCACATTTCACAGTATTGGCTCTGCCTGGTGGTGTCACACACAGAGAGGCCTAAGAGAGCCTTTAAGGAGCCTGAAATAGAGCTATTGCACTGCAGCATGCTGTATCCACAGCTTCACTTGACTGGAGGAAGGATGTGAATGCAGCAGGTAACATAGCTGTGAAGTATTTCCTTCTCGTCAGGTACCACAGTCCCTGTGCACAAAAAGCAGCGAGATCGGTGTGAGATGAAGTTTGTAAAAGACGATGCATCACCCAAAACACATCTGCTGCAAAAGTGTCAGATGGCAGAGAAGAGCTGTCTGACACACTCATATCAAAGTAAACTCAACTCAGCAGTTTGCAAACATTGTGTGATTTCATAGCTAATATGTGTAGAGTTGGTGGGAATGCAGTTCACCATATGCTATCCATATACTGCATTTTAATACAGCTGATTCCCAATAGAGCTGGTCTCATTTACACATTTTTCTGCTTGTCAAACAACAGAACAATTTTTGAAATAGTGCATCCAGTCAAGACTTCATGTTAACCAGCACAGTCATTTTCAAGCTGCAGCTCTTCGCCGCTAACCTACTGATTTTATAACTGCAGTGTTGTCTGACAAACTC